>NW_012267239.1:1972766-1974867 GCF_000151885.1 Dipodomys ordii | reverse complement strand
TTTTGGTAGGTCATGGGGTTTGAACTCTGGGCCTGGGCACTGTCCCTGAGTCTTTCTGTGCTCAAGGCTAGTAGTGCTCTACCACTTGAACCACAGGGCCACTTCCAGCTTTTTTTGCTTATATGGTGCTGAGAAATTGAACCCAGGGCCTCATGCATGCAAGGCAGGTACTCTACCACTAAGCCACATTCCCATCTCCTCCCTGATCTCCTTTAGTTCAGGGCTAGCACTCTACCACTTGAGCCACAGCACTACTTCAGGTTTTTTTGTTCTGTTTGTGTTACTAGGGAATCGAACCCAGGGCTTCACTCTACACTAAGGCAAATCCCAGCTCCCATTATTATTATTAGTTATTTGGTCGGTCGTGGGGCCTGAACTCTGGGCCTGGGCACTGTCCCTCAGCTCTTCAGCTCAAGGCTAGTGCTCTACCATAGCTTTTTCTGCTTATGTGGTGCTGAGGAATCGAACCCAGGGCCTCATGCATGTAAAGTAACCACTCTACCACTGAGCCACCTTCCCAGCCCTTATTAGTATTAATAAATATGAAGGGGTCAGCCTGACAAAATTCTAATTCTTGACCTGATGGGGCTCCACTTCCCAGTTCCAGGTCGCTACAACCTGGTCCACGCATGGACAGACGGTACCCCAAAGGTTCTGGCTGGCACTCCACGGAAAACTGAGAGCCAGATACGGCTCATAGGAAAGACTGGAGTGGACATGGCCTCCGTGGATCTACCGGACCGGAACCTCCACAAGCCGGTCTGGCGGGACGCACAACTCCGGGAGCCGCCTCCAGGCAGCTCAGAGAGAAGTGACTCAGGAAGCGAAAAGTCGTTCGAGTGAGTCCACAGTGACGTTTGCACCCACTGGCCTTCCGGGCCGGCTCGCATAGAGCTCTGACTTTACCGGGGTAACAGGGAGGCGGGACCACATTTCCCGACTGAGGCTGCGCGAACTCCAGGATCCGGCTTCCACCTAGCGCCGCGTTACCACGGAGACGGAGGCGTGGCCGGCGTCCGGAGGCGCGCGCGAAGTGCCGGGGCGAGCCCGGCCCGCGTCAGGGCTTGGGGGAGGCTCTGGATTCTCGAGCGCTCCCCGTAAATTGTCCTCGGCGGCGTGAGCCGGACTCTGCTGCCCCCAGATACCAGGACGAGGGAGTTTGGCCACTAGTGCTGGTGAGTCCGGCCGCATTCGCCAGGGGTAGGCCCCGTGACGACTCCGGGGGAGCTTCCGCTTCCTCTTGTGTCACTTCCCGACCCGACGCGGATCCCGGCGGGCACCTGCGTGCGAGAAGAGCGCGCGCGAGGACGCGTGCGGCCCGCGTCGTGTTGTTCTGCGGGTTCTGTGGGGCACGCTCGGCTCCTCAGTGTGCGCAGGATGGGGATCGGGATTCCCGGAGCTTAGTGGGGCCAGGCGCCGGCGGGCCCAGGGTTCAGGGTGGTGGAACTAGCATAGTGAACGTGACTTTGCCATCCCCCCCCCCCCACCAGGAGTTAACATGTGTAGAACCAGACTTTGAGGACCAGTCCCCAGCTCTTCCACTTGCTAGCTGTTGACATTTAGCAATCTTATCTATAAAATGAAGATGCCAACCACCTGATTGTCTTAAAATCAGGTGATTCTTGAAAAAAAGAGCTCAGCCTGCAGCCTGCCTGACAGTTACTTGGTCCTTGTTATTTTGGTTTCTCATCTCTATGTTTTAGAGTACGTGGTTATTTCCAGACCACCTGAGTGTATAATACTTGGTGGTGTCAAGCAAGGCTGCCCAGTTGAGCGTCCCCTCCCCCCCCACACACACTCAAGAAATTTCTGGCAGTGGAGGTGTGGCTGTGGCTGTGTGTGTGTGTGGGGGGGGAGAGCTGAGAGAGCCTCTAAGGCTTGAATTCAGGCCCAGTACCAGCAATAAAACATTTAAAAGATATATATAGGGGCTGGGAAGGTGGCTCGGTGGTAGAGTGCTTGCCTTGCATGCCAGAGGCCCTGGGTTCGATTCCTCAGCACCACATAAGCAGAAAAAAAAAGCCGGAAGTGGCGCTGTGGCTCAAGTGGTAGAGCGCTAGCCTTGAGCTGAAGAGCTGAGGGACAGCACCCAGGCCCAGAG
>NW_012267239.1:1961800-1971181 GCF_000151885.1 Dipodomys ordii | reverse complement strand
AGTGCTAGCCTTGAGCTGAAGAGCTGAGGGACAGCGCCCAGGCCCAGAGTTCAGGCCCCACAACTGACCAAAAAAAAAAAAAAATTTGCACATCCATGTTCATTGCTATACTATTCACAATAACCAAGTTATAGAAACAACTCAGATGCCCTACAGTAGATGAGTAGATCCAAAAAAAATATGGTCCCCATACACAATCGAAATTTACACAGTCATTAGAAACAATATTATGTCATTTTCGGGAAGTGGATAAACCTAGTGAGCCAATTTTTTTTTTTTTTGGGTCCAGTCATGGGGCATGAACTCTGGGCCTGGGCGCTGTCCCTCAGCTCTTTAGCTCAAGGCTAGCACTCTACCACTTGAGCTACAGTGCCACTTCCGGCTTTATTCTATTTGCTTATGTGGTGCTGAGGAATTGAACCCAGGGTCTCATGCATGCAAGGAAAGCTCTCTACCACTGAGCCACCTTCCCAGCCCCCTTTCTTGACTTTTAAAATAATTAGTCTCTTTAACTTTATTTTTCTTGTAGTTAGAAGAGGAAGATTAAAAAAAAATACTTTTGATCAACAATCTCAAGCCATTGGTTGAATATCCATCAAAAGAGTTAAGCAAAGAATGGAGAAGAAAGCAGACTTCAGGTTAGTAATGGGGCATAACAAAATAACTGAAATTATCGCCCATATAAATTTCTGTAAATACTTTGGGATTAAGGTCTGTGCCACTACACTTGGTGCTCTATGGTATATTTATTTTTATTTTTATTTTTTTTGGGGTCCGGTTGTGGGGCCTGAACTCTGGGCCCGGGGCGCTGTCCCTCAGCTCTTCAGCTCAAGGCTAGAGCTCTACCACTTGAGCCATAGCGCCACTTCCCGCTTTTTTCTTTTTGCTTATGTGGTGCTGAGGAATCAAACCCAGGGCCTCATGCATGCAAGGAAAGCGCTCTACCACTGAGCAGCCTTCCCAGCCCCTCTATGGTATATTTTAATATGGCTTCTATCCTATTATGTTTTTCTTCAGCTTTTTTTCCTCCAATACCTAGGATTGAATCCAGGGTCTTGTTCATTCTTAAGATTTTCTTCAGCATTTTTTTGTTTTCTAGTTCCTGGAATTGAACCTAGGGCCTTGTTCATAAGTGCTCTTATCATTGAGCTATATTCCCAGTGTATTTTCCTTTTATTCTGAGAGTCTTACTCAGTTACTCATTCTAGCCTCTATCTTTGGAGCCTCCTGAGTAGCTGGGATTACAAGTATGAGCTACTATGCCTGTTTTTTCCTTCTGCTAATTAGTAATTGGATTTAGAGGCTTACTTGAGTTTGGGTTTGGTTTCTTTAGATGGTACAAGATAACTTCATAGAAACAATGAACAGACAAGACTCAGATATTAAATTCCCTGTATCAGGGAACAGGGAATTTAATTATTATTTTTTTAAAAATTTGAACCTCAGGGCTGGGAAGGTGGCTCAGTGGTAGAGCGCTTGCCTTGCATGCCTGAATCCCTGGGTTCGATTCCTCAGCACCACATAAGCAAAAAAAAGAAAAAAGCCGGAAGTGGTGCTGGGGCTCCAGTGGTAGAGTGCTAGCCTTGAGCTGAAGAGCTGAGGGACAGCGACCAGGCCCAGAGTTCAGGCCCCATGATCGGACCCAAAAAAAAATTTTTTTTTTGAACCTCAGTCTTTCCAATCAGAGGGAGCAAGAGAGAAAACTAATGTTTTTTTTTTTGTCGGTCGTGGGGCTTGAACTCTGGGCCTGGGCGCTGTCCCTCAGCTCTTCAGCTCAAGGCGAGCGCTCTATCACTTGAGCTACAGCGCCACTTCCGGTTTTCTGGTGGTTTATTGGAGATAAGAGTCTCAGGGTCTCTCCTGCCTCTCCTGCCGGGGCTGGCTTTGAACCGAGATCCTCAGATCTCAGCCTCCTGAGTAGCTAGGATTACAGGCGTGAGCCACCAGCGCCCGGTGAAAACTAATGTTTTAATTAGTCCTAGTCACTCTAATATACCCTCTTGCTCTGTACTTCCTGTCTATACCTGTATCCACTTTTACTGGCTGGCACAGAGTTCTGTTCGAGATCAGGCTGCTTACTGTTTAGTAAGGCAGTCTCAATAGACTATGATGCAGTTTGTATATTAAAAATGTTATGGAATTGGGCTGGGAAGGCAGCGCAGTGGTAGAGCTCTTGCCTTGCATGCCTGAGGCCCTGGGTTCGATTCCTCAACACCACATAAACAAAAAGAAAAAGAAATGGAAGTGGTGCTGTGGCTCACGTGGTAGAGCACTAGCCTTGAGCTGAAGAGCTGAGGGATAGCGCCCAGGCCCAGAGTTCAGGCCCCACGACTGGACCAAAAAAAAAAAAATGTATGTGCTGGCCACTGGTGGCTCACACCTGTAGTCCTAGATACTCAGGAGGCTGAAATCTGAGATTCTCAGTTTGAAGCCAGTCCTGGCAGGAAAGTCCTATGAGACTCTTATCTCCAAACCACTCAAAAACCAGAAGTGGCACTGTGGCTAGATTGAGCAAAAGAACTCAGGGATAGTGCCCATGTCCTGAGTTTATCCCATGACTGACCAAAAAAAAAAAATGTTGTTTGAATTAGTATTACATATGCTGAGATAATTTTTATTCTCACCTTTCCTTCTTAAATTTAATGTCTTTTAGGGATGGTATGGTTAGAAAACCACCTTTCTCTCCAAAGGTATTGTCTTCTAAGAAGTCTTCTCTCAGCTCTGGGACCCGGAGGCAGTTACCTAGACCCAGTCATCTAGCACAGTATACCACCTCGCGCACCTGGACCAAACAGGGCCGATTAAGAGAATTGCGCGTCAGGTGAGTTTATGAGTGGCTGGCCGCCTTCCTGTGAGGACTTCACTCTGTTCTTTCTTCTTGGCTCAAATGAGGGAATGATTCTTGTTTACTTATGTCAGCTCATTGGAAAACTTGAAGCTCATTTTTCATCATGGAATGTTCAGATTAAAAAATATATTTAGCTGGGCACTGGTGACTCACGCCTGTAATTCTAGCTACACAGGGGTTGAGATCTGAGGATCACAGTTCAAAGCCAGCCTGGACAAGAAAGTCCTTGAGACTCTTATATCCAGTTAAGCATCAGAAAACTGGAAATGGCACTGTGGCTTAAGCTATAAAGCAGTCACTTTGAGCTGAAGAGCCTAGGGACAGCTCACAGGCACAGAGTTTAAGTCCCACAACCCACCAAAAAAAAAAAAAATATATATATATAGGGCTGGGATATAGCTCAGTGACAAAGCACTTGCCCAGCAAGTGCAACGTCCTGGGTTCAATCCCCAGTACCAAAAAAGAAAAGAATAAACTTCACAAAAAAGCTTCAAGTGGCACTGTGGCTCAAGTGGTAGAGTGCTAGCCTTGAGCTGAAGAACTGAGACAGCACCCAGGCCCAGAGTTCAAGTCCCGCAACTGATCAAATAAAACAAAACAAATAAAAGCTCAGAGACAGTGCCCAGGACTGGCACAAAAAAAGAGAGAAACATATTTAGAAATCTGTAGACATTAAGTCTGTTACAAAGTGTTTTCATTCTTTTTTTTTTTTTGCCAATCCAGGAGCTTGAACTCAGGGCCTAAATGCTGTCCCTGAGCTTTTTTGCTCAAGGCTAGTGCTCTACCATTTTGAGCCACAGCACCACTTCTGGTTTTTTGTCGGTTAATTGGTTTTTTGTCTTGTTTTTGGCGGGCCATGGGGCCTGAACTCTGGGCCTAGGCGCTGTCCTTAAGCTCTTCTGCTGAAGGCCAAGGCCATATACCACTTTTGCAACAGCGCTATTTCCAGCTTTTTCTGCTTATGTGGTGCTGAGGAATCAAACCCAGGGCCTCATGCATGCAAGGCAAGCACTCTACCACTGCGCCACCTTCCCAGCTCCTCTGTCAGTTAATTGGAAATAGGAGTCTCATGAACATCCTGCCGGTACCGGTTTTAAACTTGTCTTCAGTTCACAGCCTCTGGAGTAGCTAGGATTACAGGGATGATCCACTGATGCCAGCTTGTTCATGTTTTTTAATTGTGCCCTATACAATTATCTGATTCTGAAGATAATGTAAGATTAAGCTACCCAAAGGGCAGTAGGAAGTCCAAGCTGAGCCCAGAGATTGATACAACAAAGCAACTTTGTGTGTGTGTGTGTGTGCGCGCGCACGCGCACACACACACACACACACGTGCATGAGCTGGGCACTGTGCTAGGTACTGGGAACAATGAGAGAAACGCACCCTCACTCAGGTTTACAACGCAGAGCCAGTGGCTGTTGTGTGACAGTGTTACATGTAGGGTTTGAATAACACATAGAAGAGTACACAGAAGAGGAAGGTCCATGTTAAGGGATAGTTGCTATATATTTTAGCCTGGAAGAAAAATATGAAAAAATACTATCTTGAACTTCCTTAATCTGAAGTCTCTGTTGACAAAATGTCTTGGTTGTTGTTGGTCATGGGACTTTAACTCTGGGCTTGGACCCTGTCCCTGAGCTCTTCAACTCATGCCTAGCATTCTATCACTTGAGCCACAGTGCCACTTCGGGTTTTCTGGTGGTTAATTGGAGATAAGAGTCTCACAGACTTTCCTGCCTGGGCTGGGCTGGCTTTGAACCGCAATCCTCAGATCTCAGCCTCCTGAGTAGTTAGGATTACAGGTGTGAATCACCAGTGCCCAGCTTATTTTAATTTTTTTTTTTGTTCCAGTCCTGGGACTTGAACTCAAGGCCTAGGCACTGTCCCTGAGCTTCTTTTGCTTAAGGCTAGCACTCTACCACTTGAGCCACAGTGTCACTTCTAGCTTTTTCTGTGTATGTGGTAGTGAGGAGTTGAATCCAGGGCTTCATGCATGCTAGGCAAGCATTCTACCACAAGCCACATCCCTAACCCCCCAGCTTATTTTTTTCTTTAATTTTGTGATTTGAACTCAGGGCCTCATCCTTGCTGGGCAAGTACTTTTTGAGTAGAGCCACACCCCAGTGACTTAAGCTTTATAAATTTGTCCTCTTCTATGCTCTGTTTTTGTTCTGATGGTGGTGGTTGTGGGGCTTGAACTCAGGGCCTAGGAGCTGTCCCTGAGCTTTTCAGCTCAAGGCTAGTGCTTTACCAGTTTAAGCCATAGTTCCACTTCTGCTTTTCTGGTGGTTAATTGGAGATTTGTGTCTCATAGACTTTTTTGCCTGGGCTGTCTTGGAACTGAAATCCTCAGATCTCAGCCTCCTGACTAGCTAGGATTACAGGCATGAGCCACCAACACCTGACTTCTGTGCTCTGTTTGGTACAGGGATAACTGTAATATCACCTCTAGATTTATACTAGTATCTTTCTCTCTGAGACCTTAATGGTTCCCACTCCTTTCCAAAAAAATCCAAAACTTCTAAGAGTTAAATCAATCAGTTTAAAATGTTTATATTATTTATTTTCTTTTTTTCAGATGTGTGGCCAGAAAGTTTTTGTATTTGTGGATTCGAATGACTTTTGGAAGAGTATTTCCCTCTAAAGCCAGGTAATATTAGCTCAGAACATCAGATTTGACTTCTGCCTTGCTTGTTCATTAAGTTTTTGTTTAATATTAAGCCGCACAACATTTACTGTGACAGATGTTAACATTGCTCCCTGTGGATTCTTAGCTTTGGGCCAGCGTGGATTGTAATCCTTCTACTTCTACTTCCTGCCACAGTTGAGATGGTATGTGTGCCTTACCATGCCCGGCTTTTTCTGTTTAGGTGGGATCTCTTGAACTATTTTGCCTGTGCTGGTCTGGAACTGTAATCCTCTTGATCTCAGCCTCCCCTACCTAGGATATTAAACAGACAGGAGCTGCTGGCAGCCATCTAGGAAGGAATTTTTTTTGGTCGGTCATGGGGCTTGAACTGTGTCCCTGCGTTCTTCAGATCAAGGCGAGTGCTCTACTGCTTGAGCTACAGCTCCACTTCCGGTTTTCTAGTGGTTTATTGGAGATAAGAGTCTCTCGGACTTTCCTGCCTGGGCTGGCTTTGAACTGAGATCCTCAGATCTCAGCCTCCTCAGTAGTTAGGATTACAGGCGTGAGCCACCTGTGCCCGCCTGGCGGAATTTTTTTGTTGTTGTCAGTTGTGGGGTTTGAACTCTGGGGCCTGGGCGCCGTCCCTCAGCTCTTCAGCTCAAGGTGAGCGCTCTGGCACTTGAGCCATAGCTCCACTTCTGGGTTTCTGGTGGTTAATTGGAGATAAAAGTCTCACAGACTTTCCTGCCCGGGCTGGCTTTGAACTGCGGTCTTCAGATCTCAGCCTCCTGAGAAGTTAGGATTATAGGCGTGAGCCACTTTTTGGCTTTTTGGTACAAGTTGTGGAGCTTTGAACAAAGAGCCTGGGCATTGTCACTTGTGCCACAGCTCCACTTCCAACTTTTTTGGACTTTCCTACCCTGGATGATTTTGAGCCATGACCCTCAGATCTTAGCCTCTTGAGTAGGATTACAGGAATGAGCCACAAGCACCTACTAGCTAAAAGTGTGTTTGTGTGTGTGTATTTTTTGCAGGGGGATGTTTGTGTATGTATTTGTTGTCCTTAGATCTCAGTCTCCAAAATAGCTAGGATTACAGGCATGGGCCACTAGCTAGGAGTTTTAATATGATATGTTTAGGTATATTGATCATTTAAAAAAATTTTTTTTTGGGTCCGGTCGTAGGGCCTGAACTCTGGGCCTGGGCGCTGTCCCTCAGCTCTTCAGTTCAAGGCTAGCACTACTACCACTTAAGCCACAGTGCCACTTCCGGCTTTTTCTTTTTGCTTATGTGGTGCTGAGGAATCGAACACAGGGCCTCATGCATGCAAGGCAAGTGCTCTACCACTGAGCCACCTTCCCAGCCCTGGTCCTCAGTCTTGAACTTGGCCTGGGTGCTGTCCCTGAGCTCCTTTTGCTCAAGGCTAGCCCTCTGTCACTTGATCCACAGGGCCACCTGTGACGTTTTCTATGATTAATTGGAGATAAGACTCTCAGGAGCTCTCACCTCCTGAGCTACTCAGGAGGCTAAGATCTGAGGACAGAGGTTCAAAGCCAGCCCTGGGAGGAAAGTCCTTAAGACTTATCTCCAAGGAACCATCAGAAAACGAAGTGACACTGTGGCTCAAGTGGTAGAGCACTTGCCTTGAGCTGAAGAGCTGAGGGACAGAGTGCCCAGGCCCAGAATTTAAGCCTCAGAACTGAAAAAAAAAAAGTCTCATGGACTTTCCTATGACTTTGAACTGTGATCTTCAGATCTCAGCCCCCAGAGTAGCTAAAGCCAGCCACCAGCACTCCACTCCAATACCCCTTCTTAAAGTCCTAAATTCGGGGCTGGGAAGTTGGCTCAGTGGTAGAGTGCTTGCCTTGCATGCATGAGGCCCTGGGTTTGATTCCTCAGCACCACATAAGCAGAAAAAGCTGGAAATGGCACTGTGGCTCAAGAGGTAGAGCGCCAGCTTTGAGCTGAATAGCTGAGGGACAGTGCCCAGGCCCAGAATTCAGACCCCATGACTGACAAAGAAAAAAAAAAGAGAGACATAGGAATGTTTTTGCTGGGCGCTGGTGGCTCACGCCTGTAATCCTACCTACTCAGGAGGCTGAGATCTGAGGATCGCGGTTCAAAGCCAGCCCGGGCAGGAAAGACCGTGAGACTCCTATCTCCAATAAACCACCAGAAAACCGGAAGTGGCGCTGTAGCTCAAGTGGTAGAGCGCTTGCCTTGAGCTGAAGAGCTGAGGGACAGCGTCCAGGCCCAGAGTTCAAGCCCCACGGCCGACCAAAAAAAAAAAAATAAAGTCCTAAATTCATTCAGAGGACTTTTGATGCCACTGATCATTCCATCTGAATGGTTGGTTCATCAGGATCACCAGATTTTCAGTCAACAGTGAATTAAACTTCTTTCTTGATCCTTAAGAAGCCTTAGACTATCTGTATTAGCTTTCTGTCACTGTGACAAAACACCTGAGATTGACATTTATAAATATGTGTATTTGGAGACCCAGTTTCAGTCTCTGATTGGTTGATTCCAGCTTTTGAACCTGTCCTAAGGTGGTACTTCATGGTAGGAGTACATAGTGGAGGAACTGCTTTTCCTTTCCTCCTGGTGGCTACGATGCAAGGCAGACTAGAAGAGGTTAGAGTCCCCTTTTAAGTATAGGCCTCCAGTGACCTACCTTCCTGCCATTGGGCTCCACCTTTAGAGGTTCCAGTAGTGCCACAGGCTGGTGATGAAGCCTTCAGCACATGCCTTTTGGGGACATTTGTTCCAACTGTAGCACTGTCATTTCCATCTTTGTGTGTGTGTGTGTTTGAACTCAGGGCCTGGACACAGCTTCATTTCTTTGCTTGTGGCTAGTGTTCTTTCACTTCAGCTCCACTTCCGGCTTTTTAAGGCTTAATTGGAGATAAGAGTCTCACATACTTTCCTGTCCAGGCTATCTTTGAATCCTGATCCTCAGATCTTAGCCTCTTGAGTGACTAGGATTACAGAAATGAGTTACTGGCAGCCACCTATCATTTCTATCTTTAAGAAGCTATTCTCACTTTTTGAAAGGTGGGAAGAAGGAGGGAGGGAGGGAGGGAAGAGGAAGGAAGGAATGGAAAGAAAGAGGGGGAGAGAGGGAGAAGGAGTGTAGGAGAGAGAGGGGGAGGGAGGAAGGAAGGTAGGAAGAAAGAAGGAAGGAGAGGAGAGAGAAAAAAAAAAAGAAGCTATTCTCACTTTTTTTGTGTGCCAGTGCTGTGGTTTGAACTCAGGGCTTAGGCATTGTCCCTTAGCATTTTTTCCCTCAAGGCTAGTGTTCTACCACTTGAGCCACAAATCTACTTTGGCATTTTCTTTCTTTTTTTTTTGTCGGCCGTGGGGCTTGAACTCTGGGCCTGGGCGCTGTCCCTCAGCTCTTCAGCTCAAGGCAAGTGCTCTACCACTTGAGCTACAGCGCCACTTCCAGTTTTCTGGTGGTTTATTGGAGATAGGAGTCTCACGGTCTCTCCTGCCCGGGTTGGCTTTGAACCGCGATCCTCAGATCTCAGCCTCCTGAGTAGCTAGGATTACAGGTGTGAGCCACCAGCGCCCGGCTTACTTTGGCATTTTCTGAGTAGTTAATTGGAGAGAAGAGCCTCATGGACTGGGAATGTGGCTTAGTGGTATAGTGCTTGCCTAATGTGCATGAAGCCCTGGGTTTGATTCCTCAGTACCATGTAAACAGAAAAAGCTGGAAGTGACTCTGTGGCTCAAGTGGTAGAGTGCTAGACTTGAGCAAAAGAAGCCCAGCAACAATGCCCAGGCCCTGAGTTCAAGCCCTAGGACTAGCCAAAAAACAAACAAAAAACTCAAGGATTTTCTTGCTTCAAACTGATTCTCAGATCTCAGTCTATTGATTAGATAGGATTACAACTGTGA
>NW_012267239.1:1958158-1960838 GCF_000151885.1 Dipodomys ordii | reverse complement strand
GAACCCAGGGTCTCAGGCATGCAAGGCAAGCGCTCTACCACTGAACCAACTTCCCAGCCCTGAGCAGAGGTTTTTTGTTTTTTCGTTTTCCCTGGTCCTCAGCCTTGAACTCTGGACCTAGGTGCTATCCTTAAGCTCCTTTTGCTCAAGACTAGTACTGTACCCCACTATAGCTACAGCTCCACTTCCAGCTTTTTCTGTGATTAATTGGAGATCAGAGTCTCTTGACATTCCTGCCCAGGCTGGCTTCAAATTTCGATTCTCAGATCCGAGCATCTTGAGTAGCTAGGATTACAGGTGTGAGCTGTCAGCGCCCAGCTAAAAAGAGCAGAGTTTTGAATCACTTTCTATGTTCCTTCAAAGTAAGCTAATTTAGATTTATATATTAAACCCAAGTTTACATACACCTGTGCAGGCACACATAGACCCTCCTTCTGATTCATGTAATCACTGTGTTGTATTGGTCATACTTAGGATTTGAATGAGGTTTTCTCCCTAGTTATATATATAGTTTATAATTCTGAAAGTGTTGTTTAATTTTTTAATAGTAGCTTTTACATTGACTATGGAAAAAAGAATATGCCCAAATTAGGACATTAGGAAAATAGGAAGTCTGGGGTATAGCTGAATGGCCAAATGAGTCTCTGGGATTGTATTTAATCCCCAGCACCTCAAAAGGGGAAAAAAGGGAAAGAAAATTTTAAAAATCTCTTAATCCATTGAGCATTGATGGCTTATGCCTGTAAATCCTGGCTACTGAAGAGACTGAGATCTGAGGATTGTGGTTTGAAGCTAGCCCTTTCAGGAAAGCCTGTGAGACTCCAATTAGCCAGCAAAAAGAGCCCTATGCACATCCTTACCTTTAGCAGCTTCATGATATGCTAACTCCAACAGCTCTGCAGAGGAGTGAGTTGGTCCCTCTACCTGCTGGCCTGCAGCTCCATCATATTCTGCCTGGTCTGATGATGGATCTAGGTGGCCTGTCTGGATGGTCCTACCCAGACAAAGAACCACTGAGCATTGTTCCCACCTGATAGCTAGGGCTGCAACAGACAACAACCTTCCATGTTTCCTGCTGTTGGATACAGGTGCTGGAGATGACGTTGCTGAGGAACATTATACAGGGGACTCTGGGTTTCACAGTGGACACCTCCTCCTCCATGCAGGACCTATCCTACCAGAGGCCTCATTTATCATTCTCTTCAGTCTGTGAAGAATATTGTAGGAGGGGCTGGGAAGGTGGCTCAGTGGTAGCGTGCTTGCCTTGCATGCATGAGGCCTTGGTTTCGGTTCCTCAACACCACATAAGCAGAAAAAGCCAGAAGTGGTGCTTGGCTCAAGTGGTAGAGTACTAACCTTGAACTGAAGAGCTGAGGGACAGGGCTGGGAATGTGGCTCATTTGTAGAATGCTTGCCTCACATGCATGAGGCCCCAGGTTTGATTCCTCAGCACCGCTTAAGCAGAAAAAGCTGGAAGTGGTGCTGTGGCTCAAGTAGTAGAGTGATAGTGGTGAGCTGAAGAGCTGAGGGACAGCACCCACGCCCAGAGTTCAGGCCCCACGACCAACCCCCCCCCAAAAAAAACAAAAAAACAAAACGAGCTAAGGGACAGTGCCCAGGCCCAGAGTTCAGGCTCCACCACCACCAACAAAAAATATTGTAGGAGTCAGGAGCCAGTGGCTTAAAACTGTAATCCTAGCTACTCATGAGGCTGAAATCTGAGGATTGAAGTTCAAATCCAGCCTGGGAAGGGAAGTTCATGAGACTATTTATCTTCAGTTAACCCTCCCCCGCAAAAAAAAAACAACAAAAAACCCAAAAAAGAAACAGAAGTAGAGATGTGGCACAAGTGGTAGACTGTGAACCTTGAGAAAAAAAGCTGAATAACGGTGCCCAGGCACTGAGTTCAAGCCCCTGTACCAGCACAAAAAAGAAAGAAAATCATTTAATCCTTAGCATTCACTTTCTTAGGGATAAGTAGAGAAAACAATGGAACTATATAAAATCTGCATTATTATAGTTTTAAATACTTTGTTGTTGTTATTTTTAAAATAAAATTCAAGGGGCTGGGAAGGTGGCTCAATGGTAGAGCACTTGCCTTGCGTGCCTGATGCCCTGGGTTCGATTCCTCAGCACCACATAAGCAAAAAGAAAAAAGCCGGAAGTGGTGCTGTGGCTCAAGTGGTAGAGCGCTAGCCTTGAGCTGAAGAGCTGAGGGACAGCGCCCAGGCCCAGAGTTCATCCCCATGACTGACAATAAAAAATATGGGTATGCTGGACTAGTTTTGTTGTTTTAATGAAAGCTATTTGCTCTTTTGGCTCCTCAGATATTACTTGTACAATTTGATGTTCCAGAACTGGAGGACTTATGTTTACCAACAACAGGAGATGAGGAGCAAGTACCTTAAAGCCGAGAAACATGGTAAGACTAGGAAGGTCACATCTAGAGAAGATGCATTCAGTTCCCTTTTGTGTTTTTCACTGTGTGTATGTTCTCTGAGTAGGGACTTCTTTGTGTGGTTTTCTCCATATGGAATGATTTGGGGCACTTAAAGCATATTTTGTTTGTTAATTAGAGATCAGAGTCTTGCAAGCTGGGCACTGGTGGCTCATGCCTGTAATCCTAGTTACTAAGGAGGCTAAGATCTGAGTATCATGGTACAAAGCCATCCCAGGCAGA
>NW_012267239.1:1952130-1956823 GCF_000151885.1 Dipodomys ordii | reverse complement strand
TCATGGGGCCTGAACTCTGGTCCTGGTGCTATCAGCTCTTCAGCTCAAGGCTAGCGCTGTACAACTAAGCCACAGCGCCATTTCCAGCTTATGTGGTGCTGAGAAATCGAACCCAGGGCCTCATGCGTGCAAGGCAAGCACTCTACCACTTAGCCACCTTCCCAGCCCCTCAAACAACCAGTTTTATGGCGTGATTTCTTTTTATTTAACTTTATAATATGGAAAAATGAAATATCAACTAAACTGAATGATAGAATGACAAATCTTCATATACTAATCACACAGCTTCAGTGATTATCATTTTCTGCCAGTCTTGTCACATTCCTATTCTCTCTTCTTTGCTGCCTCTTTATGAATATTATTTCTGGACAAAGCAGTATATCTCAGCCCGAAGTGGCGCTATGGCTCAAGTGGTAGAGCGCTTGCCTTGAGCTGAAAGCGCAGGGACAGCGCCCAAGCCCAGAGTTCAAGCCCCACGACCAACAAAAACAAAACAAAAAGCAGTATATCTCCTAAAAAAATCCAAGTGGCAGGGTTGGGAAGGAAGATGGCTCAGTAGAGCGCTTGCCTTGCATGCCTGAGGCCCTGAGTTTGATTCCTCAGCACCACATAAGCAAAAAGAAAAAAGCCGGAAGTGGCACTGTGGCTCAAGAGGTAGAACGCTAGTCTTGAGCTGAAGAGCTGAGGGACAGCGCCCAGGCCCAGAGTTCAGACCCCATGACTGGACTCCCCCCAAAAAAAATCCAAGTGGCTTTATTTCTTTATTTTGCAGTACTGAGGATTGAGTTCAGGGTCTCATAATTACTAGATAAACTTTCTACCACTTGAGTCATATATACAGACCTTTTGGCTTTTCTTTTCTTTTCTTTTTTTTTTTTTGGGTCCAGTCGTGGGGCCTGAACTCTGGGCCTGGGCGCTGTCCCTCAGCTCTTCAGCTCAAGGCTAGCGCTCTACCCCTTGAGCCACAGCGCCACTTCTGGCTTTTTTCTTTTTTCTTATATGGTGCTGAGGAATCGAACCCAGGGTCTCATGCATGCAAGGCAAGTGCTCTACCACTGAGCCACCTTCCCAGCCCTTTTCATTTATTTTTTTACAGTCTTACAATACCAACCTAAGTCTATCCTTGAACCTCATCAAGGTTTATCCTCCCAAGAAGCTGGGATTACAAGTGTGTCCCATCACTATTGGAATTTTTTTCTTTTCTTTTTTTTTATTGTGAAAATACTGTATAGAGGGGTGTTGGGATTTTTTGTGTGTGTGCTGGTCTTTGGTCTTGAACCCAGGGCCTATGTTCTGTTCCTGAACTTTTTTGCTCAAAGCTAGCATTCTTTCCTTGATCCACAGCTTTACTTCTTGCTTTTGGTGGTTAATTGTAGGTAAGAATCTCATGGACTTTACTGTCTGGGTTGGCTTCAAACCACAATCCTTAAATCTCAGCCTCCTGAGTAGCTAGGATTATAGGCATGAGCCACTGATGCCAGGCCAAAAATAAGAAATTTTGATGTAAAAGATTTCTAGAAAGTTCAACAGAATGATTTTCCCTTAAATGCTTTATAAATGCCTTTTTTGTATTATTCCCATGTACACTTGGATCCTTCTTAGTTTTGTAATGCTTCATCTCATTTCCAGCAGGGGGCACTTGAAGGCTGGAAAGATGTACTTACTAAAAGGTATGATTAGTTAGTTCAGAGAGGGCTTGAATTTATATTGTTTCCCAGATTAATTCATCTCCTTTCATTCTCTTCAAAATATCTCTTTGGTGTCTCTAGATGTAAAGCTAAAGCTACAAAAGTCCTGGAAGTCCTGGTTGATCTACGTGTTTGTTCGTAGAACCAAATTTCACATGCACACTACTGCTTTGGAGTTTAGGCAGCGGAGCATTTTATGGTGAGTGTGCTATATTGTCCCACAGACTGGAAGTCATCTTTTTACCTTTCTACCTTGAAACCATTTTAAAACAATGGGTTAGCCCGGCGCTAGTGACTCATGCCTGTAATCCTAGCTACTCAGGAGGCTGAGCTCTGAGGATCATGATTCAAAGACAGCCTGGGCAGGAAAGTCCGTGAGACTCTTATCTCCAATAAATCACTAGAAAACTGGAAGTGGCATTGTGGCTCAAGCGGTAGAGCGCTTGCCTTGAGCTGAAGAGCGCAGGGACAGCGCCCAAGCCCAGAGTTCAAGCCCATGACCAAAAAAAAAAAAGTTAAAACAATGGTTTGTTTTGTTTTTTGGGATTGAACCCAGAGCCTCACACTTACTAGGCTAGTATTGTATCCCTGGAGCCATCAAGGATTTTTTAGTTTTGCTGGTCCTGGGGCTTGAACTCAGAGTCTAAGAACTCTCCAACTTGAGCCATGCCTTCTCTTTTGACTTTTTGTAAGTTAATTGGAGATCAGGGTCTATGATTTGTCTATGATTTGGCTGGCTTTGAACAGTAACTCCTCCAGGTTTGAGTCTGAGTAACTCAGGTTACAGGCCTGAACCACTAGTTTCTAGACTGAACTGTTTATTGATAATTGGTTTCTGTTATTATTGTTGTTGTGATACTGGGGCTTGAAATTGGCCTGGGTGTTATTCTTTAGCTTTTTTGTACTCTACCACTTGAACCATAGCTCCACTTTTGGCTTTTTGGTGGCTAATTGGAGATTAGAGTTTCACAGACTTTTTTTTGCCTGAGCTGGCTTTGAATCTCGAACCTTAGATCTCAGACTTTTTCATAGCTAGGATTACAGGTGTGAGCTACCAGCTCTTAGCTTGATTGTTGGTTCTTGTTTTATCAGTGGATCTAGTAGTATCAGTCTAGAGATGGCACTGTGTGAGAGAAAACTTGAGCTGGGGATTCGAGCCATAGCACCTAAACTGCCCTTCTCTGTTCTGGGTAGCTTTTTCCTGACTGATTCCATCTCTGATTTGGTCTTTTAGGGTATGGTGGAGCAAGTGGAAGCAGCAACTAAGACAAGCCTATGTGAATCACGCTCTCCATGTTACAGCTGTGAGGCACAACGCCCTGAGCCTCCAACTGCAGGTACGTCCAGTAGACTTGGACTTTGGTGTCCCATCTCTGTTCTTAGTAGGAAGCTATCCTTCTCTTGCTTTGTGTTGGACAGACAGGTGAAGTATGGAAGCCTGGGCTTTTGAATAGGCAAATGCTGCTGTGGGGAATCTACTGTCCACCATGTGATTCTTATAATTTGTAGAGAATTCTTATCATTGTGGGACTGGAAGGGATTTGTGAATTAGTCAGACTGCTTTTGCTAAAAGCAGTTTATTTCCTCTTTACTGTTTTTTTCACTGCAGATTAGTAATGCAAGCAGAAAAGAAACTAAAGTTGAATAGAAAAATCAGTTTCTGTTTCTGTATAGCTTTATTTTTCTTACAGGCTTTCATTGGGAAAGCCACTAGCTTTGGGTTGATTGAAAAGGCCTAAAGACTCTAGAAGTACATTGCAGTAAGATTCCAATGACCTTTGATAAATGTCTGTGGAATATTTATAGGTGTGCCAAGTTTGTTGCACAAAATAGAACCCAGAAAAATACCTATTAGTAAAGGTTTCAGTAGTATCTTTTTAATCTGACAACACATTGCTGGCTATGCCAGTATATGCAGATCATATGCAAATTGCATATATAGGAACTGGAGATATAGTTCAGTGGTAGAATACATGCTTAACATGTGTGCAGCCCTAGATTAAATCCATAACAGCCGGGCGCCAATGGCTCATGCCTGTAACCCTAGCTACTCAGGAGGCTGAGATCTGAGGATTGCGGTTCAAAGCCAGCCTGGGCAGGAAAGTCCGTGAAACTCTTATCTCCAATGAACCACCAGAAAACCTGAAGTGGTGCTGTAGCTCAAGTGGTAGAGCGCTCGCCTTGAGCTGAAGAGTTGAGGGACAGCGCCCAGGCGCAGAGTTCAAGCCACATGACTGACTAAAATAAAATAAAAAATAAATCCATAGCAAGAACTCCCTCTCTCCATAATTGTATATACACCCACCTAGACTGGACTAAAGATGAACAAACTTGGGCCCAAATTTGTCCTACTGCTGTTGTTTTTGTTTTGTTTTTTGTTGGTCCTGGGGCTTGAACCCTGGGCCTGGTCGCTGTCCCTCAGCTCTTCAGCTCAAGGTGAGCGCTCTACCATTTGAGCCACAGCACCACTTCCAGTTTTCTGGTGGTTAATTGGAGATGAGTCTCAGGGACTTTCCTGTCCAGGCTGGCTTTTTTTTTTTTTTTTTTCGGTCGTGGGCTTGAACTCTGGGCTTGGGCGCTGTCCTTGCCCTCTTCAGCTCAAGGCTAGTGCTCTACCGCTTGAGCCACAGTGCCACTTCCGGTTTTCTAGTGGTTTATTGGAGATAAGAGTCTCACAGACTTTCCTGCCCAGGCTGGCTTTGAACTGCGATCTTCAGGTCTCAGCCTCCTGAGTAGCTAGGATTACAGGCGTGAGCCACCAGCGCTAGGCTCCTTTTTATTATGAATATTTTTAGTGATATTAGAGATCAAACCTAGAGCCTTGTCTATAATAAGCTAGTACCCTATCAATAAGCTACAACCCCCTTGCAAGGGTCTATTAATTGTTTATTATGCCCATTACATGAGTAAGGCACAGTTTATTTACTCAATTACTGATGAACTACTGGCTACCTCTGCACTTTTTCAATTCCAACAGTACTACAAAGATATTCTTTTTTTTTTTT
>NW_012267239.1:1948812-1951185 GCF_000151885.1 Dipodomys ordii | reverse complement strand
GGGTTTAATTTTTTGAGTTCCAAGTATATTTTAGATATGAGACCCTTGTCCGTTGTATGGCTAGTAAAGATCTTCTCCCAATCTGTGGGCCTTCTATTGATCTTGCTAGCTATGTCATTACAAAGATATTCTTAAGCATACCCTTGTACAAGTGTCTGATTTCTTTGGTCTGTCTTCTAGAAGTGCCTTTGCTGGGCTATTGAGCTTTCCTCTCATCGTCCTCATTAAGTATCTCACGATTCCTTTCCAGGGGCTGGGAAAGTGGCTCAGTGGTGGAGCGCTTTCCTTGCATGCCTGAGGCCCTGGGTTCGATTCCTCAGCACCTCATAAGCAAAAAGAAAAAAGCCAGAAGTGGCACTGTGGCTCAAGTGGTGGAGCACTAGCCTTGAGCTGAAGAGCCGAGGGACAGTGCCCAGGCCCAGAGTTCAGGCCCCACGACCAGACCCAAAAAAAAAAAAAAAAGAACAACGATTGCTTTCCAGTGCCAGGCCAGCTGCCCTGCTAGTGTTTCACCCTCATCAGCCATTGCACTGTGACAGTTGTGCATTTTTACCATGTTGTTAGGTGTTAGTTGGTACTGCATTATGGTACTGGTTTATATTTCACTGGTGGCCATGAGGCCAAGCTTCCCTTCATAAGCTAGTATGCTATTTGGGTGTCTGCTTTCCAGCTGTTTGCATCCCTTCTATGTTGATATGCTGCTACTCATTAGGAGTTACATTGTGACTCAAAGTGAAGCATTAAAACACTGTCTTAGGAATCAGAATTTTCAAAATAAATTTTTGCAAATGTTGAATCAGAGAAAATCAAAACCTTGGGGCTGGGAAGATGGCTCAGTGGTAGAGCACTTGCCTTGCATGCCTGAGGCCCTGGGTTCCATTCCTCAGCACCACATAAACAAAAAGAAAAAAAGCTGGAAGTGGCGCTGTGGCTCAAGTGGTAGAGCGCTAGCCTTGAGCTGAAGAGCTGAGGGACAGCGCCTAGGCCCAGAATTCAGGCCCCACAACTGGGCCCCCCCCCAAAAAAAAAAGAAAATCAAAACCTTGTGGTCTATAAATGTAAATATTAGAATGGATTATGATATTATTTTATCTTTAAAAATTTCCTACCAGGCACTGGTGGCTCACATCTGTAATTTTAGCTACTCAGGAGGCTGAGACCTGAGAATTGTGGTTCAAAACCAGCCTGGACTGGAAGTCTGTGAGACTCTTATCTCCAGTTAACCACCAGAAAACCAGAAGTGGTGCCATGGCTCAAAGTGTTAGAGCACTAGCCTTGAGCAAAAGAGCTCAAGGATAGGGCTGGTAAAGTGGCTTAGTGGTAGAGTGCTTGCCTAGCATGCATGAAGCCCTGGGTGTGGTTCCTCAGTACCACATAAACAGAAACAGCCAGAAGTGGCACTGTGGCTCAAGTGGTAAAATGCTAGCCTTGAGCAAAAGAAGCTCAAGGACAGTGCCCAGGCTCTGAGTTCAAGCCCCAAGACTGGCATAAATTAATAAACAAATAAATAAATAAAGCTCAAGGATAGCACATAGGCCCTGAGATTAAGCCCCACAACTAACAAAAGAAATGTTGGGTGCTGGTGGCTTATGCCTGTATCCTAGCTACTCAGGAGACTGATTTGAGGATCGTAGTTCAAAGCCAGCCTGGGAAGAAAAGTCCATGAGTGTCTTATCTCCAATTAACCACCCAAAAGCCAGAAATGGAGCTATGGCTCAAGTGGTAGAGCTCTAGCTTGGAGCAAAAAGTTCCAGGACAGAACCCAGGATCTGAGTTCAAGCCCTAGCACTAGCAAACACCAAAAACAAAAAACCTGTGGTTGTGTATTATTGGTATTTTGTGCTTATCTAGAGTCCAGTCAAAGTTGACTTAAAGAGCCTTTAACTGGGAGAGAGCCAGTAAAGGGGTGACATGTACTCTTGGAAGTGGCATTGTGGCTTAAAATGGTAAACCAGTAATAGTACTGAGTGAAAAAGCTCAGGGACAGTGCCCGGGCCCTGAGTTCAAAACCTGTGACTGACAAAAAAGAAAAAGAAATGTACTTTTTACCTGACTTATGTAATTCCTCCCCCCCCCCCATCACTTTCATTTTATTTATTTATTTATTTTTTTGTTGGTCGTGGGGCTTGAACTCTGGGCCTGGGCGCTGTCCCTCAGCTCTTCATCTCAAGACGAGTGCTCTACCACTTGAGCTACAGCGCCACTTCCAGTTTTTTGGTGGTTTATTGGAGATAGGAGTCTCACGGTCTTTCCTGCCCAGGCTGGCTTTGAACCCCGATCCTCAGATCTCAGCCTCCTGAGTAGCTAGGATTACAGGCGTGAGCCACCAGCGCCCGGCCCCACATCACCTTTATAATGACAATAATTTTTTTT
>NW_012267239.1:1927097-1948089 GCF_000151885.1 Dipodomys ordii | reverse complement strand
CTTAATCCTCAGATCTAGCCTCTTGAGTAGGATTGTAGGTATGAGCCACTGGCTCCTGGCTTCTGATTTCTAATTTTAGCCTATCTGATGTATCTGTTTCTTTTCCTTCCCTCACCTGTATTTCCACTTTTTCTGACTCTTCCTTGATTTTTTTTGGGGGAGGATTTTGGGGGGGGTCCAGTCGTGGGGCCTGAACTCTGGGCCTGGGCCGCTGTCCCTCAGCTCTTCAGCTCAAGGCTAGCGCTCTACCACTTGAGCCACAGCGCCATTTCCGGCTTTTTTCTTTTTGCTTATGTGGTGCTGAGGAATGGAACCCAGGGCATCAGGCATGCAAGGCAAGCGCTCTACCACTGAGCCAACTTCCCAGCCCCTGACTCTCCCTTGATTCAGTGATTTCTCTGTGTTTTAGGCTTGGTCACGGTGGCAAAAAGAACTCCAGCACAGTCAGCAGGAGAGATTAAAGGTGGTTTTTGCAATGCAACACCATGAGCACCGGCAAAAGCAGAGATCCCTGAAGGCATGGCTTAAATACCTGCATGTCCGCAGGAAGAAGAGGCAACAGAATGGTGAGCAGGACTCTGAACTCTCAAACAGGGGCCTGGTTGGAATATCTCTCTCCTTTCCTGGTGCCAGTGATACTTTATGAAGAAGAAATATTACCATGTCATGCCATAAGTTTTGGTGAAAAGATTTTGGGAGAAAAAGAATACATCATTCTTTAAAAAAAATTTTTTTTTGCCTGTTATAAAAATGATATACATGGGGCTGGGAAGGTGGCTCAGTGGTAGAGTGCTTGCCTTGCATGCATGAGGCCCTGGGTTTAATTCCACAGCACCACATAAGCAGAAAAAGCCAGAAGTGGCGCTGTGGCTTATGTGGTAGAGCGCTAGCCTTGAGCTGAAGAGCTGAGGGACAGCGCCCAGGCCCAGAGTTCAGGCCCCACAACTGACATAAATAAATAAATAAATACCCAAGATGATATACAGCTGGGTACCAGTGGCTCATGCCTGTAATCCTAGCTACTCAGGAGGCGGAGACTGAGGATTGTGGTTCAAAGCCAGCCTGGGCAGGAAAGTCTGTGAGACTCTTCAATAAGCCACCAGAAAAACTGGAAGTGGTGCTATGGCTCAAGTGGTAGAGTGAGTACTAGCCTTGAGCTGAAGAGCTGAGGGACAGCGCTCAGGCCCAGAGTTCAAGCCCCACAATCGACAAAAAAAAAAAAAAAAAGATGATGTTACAGTTACATAAAAAAAAAAGGGATGTTACAGTTACATAAGTTAAAGAGTACATTTCTTTTTGGACAATGTCACACCTTGCTTCCCTCCTAGTTTTTCCCTCCTATTTCTACCCACAAGTTTTTTTTTTTTTGTTTAGGGTTTTTTTGGTCAATCATGGAGCTTGAACTCTGGGCCTGGGTGCTGTCCCTCAGCTCTTCACCTCAAGGCAGGTGCTCTACCACTTGAGCCACAGCGCCACTTCTGGTTTTCTGGTGGTTTATTGGAGATAAGAGTCTCATGGACTTGCCTGCCTGGGCTGGTCTTGAACCAAGATCCTCAGATCTCAGCCTCCTGAGTAGCTAGGATTACAGGTATGAACAACCGGCGCCCAGCTTTGGGTTTGTTTGTTTTTAACTGTATTTTTTTTGTCTTTTCTTTTTTGGTACTGGGGATCGAACCCAGGACGTTGCACTTGCTAGGCAAGCGCTTTGCCACTGAGCTATATCCCAGCCCCGGCACCCAGCTTTGGAATAATATTTTTATGATTTAGTTTCCCAATTGGTTTCAGAACTAGTAATCATAAGAACGTGATCATTGGCAATCTTTTTTGTACTTGAATGTATTGAGATAAAACAGTGTAAGCAAAATACTATGCTATCTTAGGTCAGGTTAGGCTCTCCTCCTTTCTCCCAAACCTCCCCACAGATATCTCCCCTCTTGGAAGATTTTTTTTTTCCCGTATTTTATGGGGCTTGAATTTTTGGGCCTGGGTGCTGTCCCTCAGCTCTTCAGCTCAAGGCTAGAGCTCTACCACTTGAGCCACAGCGCCACTTCTGGCTTTTTCTGCTTTTGTGGTGCTGAAGAATCAAACCCAGTGCCTCATACATGCAAGGCAAGTGCTCTACCAGATCCACCTTCCCAGCCCCAACATACGCCTTTTTGAAAGGACCAGATACCATTCCTGAGAAACTGGTGATAAAACTGATTTTTACAGCATCCTCATCCCTAAAATTACAGACCTTTGGCTCTTTTTTTTTTTTTTATTGTGAAAATACTGTACAGAGGGGTTACAATTACATGGGCAAGATAATGAGTACATTTCTTTTTTTTTTTTTTTTTTTGGGTCCGGTCATGGGGCCTGAACTCTGGGCCTGGGCACTGTCCCTCAGCTCTTCAGCTCAAGGCTAGTGCTCTACCACTTGAGCCACAGCGCTTTCTGCTTTTGTGGTGCTGAAGAATCAAACCCAGTGCCTCATACATGCAAGGCAAGTGCTCTACCAGATCCACCTTCCCAGCCCAACATACGCCTTTTTGAAAGGACCAGATACCATTCCTGAGAAACTGGTGATAAAACTGATTTTTACAGCATCCTCATCCCTAAAATTACAGACCTTTGGCTCTTTTTTTTTTTTTTTATTGTGAAAATACTGTACAGAGGGGTTACAATTACATGGGCAAGATAATGAGTACATTTTTTTTTTTTTTTTTTTTTTTTGGGTCCGGTCATGGGGCCTGAACTCTGGGCCTGGGCGCTGTCCCTCAGCTCTTCAGCTCAAGGCTAGCGCTCTACCACTTGAGCCATGATGCCACTTCCGGCTTTTTCTGTTTATGTGGTACTGAGAGTTAAACTCAGGGCTTCGGGCATACGAGACAAGCACTCTACCACTAAGCCATAGTCCCAACCCTGGCTCTTTTTTTGGAGAGAAGAAAAAGCAGCTTAGGAATTCTTGAAGACCTTTTAGTATTTGCAACTTTTTATATTTTGGTTTTGAGGATCAGGCTTAAGGTCTTGGATATGCTACACACATGCTGTATTACTGAGCTAACTTAAAACCGTGTTTAAAAAGTTTCGAAGAGCTAGGTACCAGTGGCTCATGCCTATAATACTAGCTACTCAGGAGGCTGAGATCTGAGGTTTGAGATTCAAAGCTAGTCTGGGCAGGAAAGTCATGAGACTCATCTATTAACCAACAAAAAGCCAGAAGTGAAGCTGTAGCTCAAGTGATAGAGCATTGGCCTTGAAAAAGAAAGAAACTGCTCAGGGACAGTACCTAGGCTCTTAAGTTCAAGCCCCAGGACCACACACACAAAAAAGAAAAACTTGCGAATATTCTTTCCAGGAGCAGCCTTGTGTGCTAGTGGTTAGGATTGTTGTCTTCTTTTACCATCTCTCACTCAATGGAAGAGCAGGAAGAAACTGAAGTTATGTTTCTGTTTCAGAGACAGCAGAGCGATTCCACCATGTCACTGTGCTGCAGATACACTTCTGTGACTGGCAGTGGGCCTGGCAATGGAGGCAGAGCTTGTCCGCCCACCAGGCCCTGGTGGAGGAGCTGGCCAGGAAGATGGCACTGCGGAGGGTCTTCACACATTGGAAACACTGTATCCTTCTCAGTCTCCCAGGCCTGTGTACCCCTCAATCAGGATAGCATGGAGCTGAGCTGCATGGCAGTGTCAGGAAGACGCCATTAGCAAACTATCTAACGCAGCCTTATCTCTGCTGACCTCTTTGAGTTATTTTGTTGTTGTTTTAACTTGAACTGTGCATTGAAAAGAATACACACAACTTATACTCTAAAGAGTAACTTAGCCAGGCGCTGGTGGCTCACGCTTGTAATCCTAGCTACTTAGGAGGCTGAGATCTGAGGATCGCGGTTCAAAGCCAGCCCAGGCAGGAAAGTCCTTGAGACTCTTATCTCCAATAAACCACTAGAAAACCAGAAGTGGTACTGTGGCTCAAGTGGTAGAGCACTTGCCTTGAGCTGAAGAGCACAGGGACAGTGTCCAAGCCTAGAGTTCAAGCCCCAAGACCGACAAAAAAAAAAAAAGAGTAACTTACCCCCAACTTAAAAAAAAATAGAGCTAGAAGCCAAGAGCTGGGGGCTGATGCCACTAGCTACTCAGGAGTATGACTGCTGAGGCTTGTTGTTTGAAACCGCCTGGGCAGGAAAGTCCATGAGACTCTTTTTTTTTTTTTTTTTTGGGGTCCGGTCGTGAGGCCTGAACTCTGGGCCTGGGTGCTGTCCCTCAGCTCTTCAGCTCAAGGATAGCGCACTACCACTTGAGCCACAGCGCCTCTTCCGGCTTTTTATCTTATGTGGTGCTAGGGAATCGAACCCAGGGCCTCATGCATGCAAGGCAAGTGCTCTACCACTGAGCTACCTTCCCAGCCCGTCCATGAGACTCTTATCTCCAATAAACTACTCGGAAAAAGCCAGAAGTGGTGCTGTGGTTTAAGTGGTAGAGTACTAGCCTTGAGCATAAAGGAGCTTAGGGATAGAGCCCAGGCCTTGAATTCGAGTCCCAGGACTGGCAAAAAGAAAAAAAAAAAAAAGAGCCTAATACCTCTGCTGCTCCCTCCTGATTAAATCTTTTTTCTGCCTCCTCCAGAGAGGACTTTATTATTCCATCTCTTTTTTCTGTTGCCATTTCCTGGTTTTTCTCTGAGCACTCAGGGAGTGGAAATAGTCCTGGCCATCTGCTTCTCAGTGGTCATGGCTCTTGTTTATTGAACTTGGTACCATCTGTGGTCATTATGCACAATTTGTAACAGTGCTGTGGAATAGGTGTCCCTGTCTTCATTCGTAGGTGAGAAACAGATGGGTGTTTTGTAAGAGATTTTCTAAGTATTTGGGAACATAGGCCTTTACTCCTGTGTAAATGTTCTTAATTATTACACCCCTCCACGCAGTGTATATCTATGGTGAAGATTTAGATGGCTTGATGTTCCTCCATACATTCTTTTGTTCATCACCCTCAAATCACATTAAATGCCCTTGCTTCTGTTCTGTAGATGGAGCAACTCAGATACTCAGAGTATTCATTATCCTCCCCCCTTCCCCCTGCCCCCTCTCCCCCTGCAACATGGTTGTGGGTCTTAAACTCTGGGCCTGGGCGCTGTCCCTCAGCTCTTTAGCTCAAGGCTAGCGCTCTACCACTTGAGCCACAGCGCCACTTCCGTTTTTTTTTTCTTTTTGCTTATGTGGTGCTGAGGAATCAAACCCAGGGCCTCAAGCATGCAAGGCAAGCGCTCTACCACTGAGCCACCTTCCCAGCCCCGAGATTTTTATCTTCAATTAACTACCAAAAAGCCGTAACTAGAGTTGTGGCTCAAGCAGTAGAGCACTATCCTGGAGCACAAAATCTCAGAGAAAGTGCTCAGGCTTTAAGTTCAAGCCCCAGAACTGACACCAAAGGGAAAATAAAAGTTTGTATCTAAAAAAGGCATCATGGCACACACTTAGAATCCTGGCACTCAGGAGGCTGAGGCAGAAGGATGGAGAGTTTAATGTCAGTGTAGGCCTGTAGTAGGAGATTTTTATCAAGTTGTGTGGGGATTCAGGCATGGAGGGAATGTTTGAACTAAACGTAGATGTTAGGGAAGACAAGTTCTCCAGGCACAGAAACTAGGAAGGACATTTCAGGTGGAAGGGATGCCATCTGCCCAGGTTTACAAGTTAGGAGAAGCATTCAGCTAGGGAGTTGTAGGGTGTCGCTGGTAGGAGAGCCAATGCAGACTAGGAGTCTGCCTCTTTTTCTGATGCTTAGCACTGGGGAGCTTCTGAAGGGTTCCAGAGAAGTCATGCATAAGCATAGATTTGTGCTTTAGGTAGTTCTGGATTAGAGGGTGGAGGCTGTCCCAGGGTCACCAGCTGTGTGAGAGCATGCTTACATTCTGCGTGAGGGACAATTCAGATGAGCTGCAGGGACAGAACAATGCTGGAGATGGAGAGAGGAGAGCAGATGGGCTTGGCAGCTGACAACATGGGGGAGGTGGGAGGAAAAAGCATTTGAAAATAATTCCAAGGTTTTTCACTCCAATGTCTGACTAGATTGTGATACCAAAACCGAGAGTACAGAGAAGGAGCAAGTCTCTGAGATGTGGTGATTTGGAAGTGCTTACTAAAACTGGTACTTGGGTACTTTTTGCCTTCCATCACATGGGCATCCAAGGAGAGGGAAGGCCAGGCCAGCTATTTGATAAGGAACTCACATGGTTCCCGGTTGGTTTCCTGGGAGTTACCAAGGGACAGAGGTAGACATCATCCTTGTTCCCCTTACAGCCGTGGTACTTCAGGTGGATCAGAGGAAGCAGGTGCACTGTGTAGGGTTGGAAGCCTTGTTGACAATGGAGGCCTTAGCTCCTGGCAGATATGCTGCTGTGTGCCGAAGAAGCTGCCCAGCGGAAGGTGGCAGAAGAGCACCACCAACACAGGCTGCTGGTAAGCGTGCCAAATCTAGGACCCCACCCCATGGCCTTGGAGTCATCCATGTGGGACCCTCACTCTTTCATACTGATTGAGTGAAGGTTCCCAGGTCTAAGTGAGCTGCAGTCTTTTTTTTTTTTTTAAACAAAACAAAACATGTTTGCTGTTAGGCTTGGGGCCTGGGTACTGTCTCTGAGCTTTTTTGCTCAAGGCTAGTGCTCTATCACTTTAGCCACAGCCGCCTGGGTAGCTAGGATTACAGGTGTGAGCCACCAGTCCCTGGCTTGAACTGCAGTTTTTTTTTTGGGGGGGTCTGGTCGTGGGGCCTGAACTCTGGGCCTGGGCGCTGTCCCTCAGCTCTTCAGCTCAAGGCTACCACTTGAGCCACAGCGCCACTTCGGGCTTTTTTCTTTTTGGTTATGTGGTGCTAAGGAGTCAAACCCAGGGCCTCAGGCATGCAAGGCAAGCGCTCTACCACTGAGCCCCCTTCCCAGCCCCTGTTTTTTGTTTTTTTTTGGTTGATTGTGGCGATTAAACTCTGGGCCTGGTGCTGACCCTCAGCTCTTCAGCTCAAGGCTGATGCTCTACCACTTGAGCCACAGAGCCACTTCCAGTTTTCTGGTGGTTAGTTGGAGATAAGAGTCTCTTGGACTTTCCTGCTCGGGCTGGCTTTGAACCGCAGTCCTCAGATCTCAGCCTCTTGCATAGTCAAGATTACAGGCATGAGCCACTGGTGCCTGGCTGAGCTGTAGTCTTTGTTGTTGTTGTTGTTTTTTAACTTGAAGACATTTTGGATCTTTATTTTTATTTATTTATTTAGTGAGTTGTGGGGCTTGAACCCTGGGCCTGAGCGCTGTCCCTCAGCTCTTCAGCTCAAGGTGAGCGCTTGACCACTTGAGCTTCAGAGCCACTTTCTGAGCTGTAGTCTTGAAGCACTCTTTTCATTATTGGTGTTCCTATTTGCATTTTGGAGAGAAGGCAATGGTGTAGGATCAGAGATAGATATTTGAAGCTGTGAAGGAATCTTAAGTGTTGTAATCTTTTTACATAGTGGATCACATTAGAATGGCAGAAGCCTCATCTGTAACAAAGATCAAAGTCACAATGCTGAGCTTGAGGCAAGATCTGGACAGTCAGTTTCTGTTCAACTAGCCGCTGCCTCCTACCCTGACTATCTGAGCTAGTCATCAAAGACTTATAAGAGCCTCAAGCTCCGTAATATGAAAACTCCTTAAGGCTATCTAATCTTAACTCCTGTGGCAGAAACTACAACCCAAGGTTCAGGGCCATGAGGGACAAATGGGCTTTGTCTAGGTTCAATGTGAAACATTGTTGTTGGAGCTCAGCCAGGCCTGAGTGTCCTGCTCCTGTCCCAAGACCCGCTACTCCCCAAGGTTTCCTTCTAGGCTACTCTAGCAAAGGAATATTTATAGCAAACATGAGTCCCTGAGTTCTTACCACAGTACAGACCAAGCCATCTGCATTTGTAATTATATACATGTATATACTGCCCCTTGTATGGTTTAAAAAAATACTATAAACAAAAAGGTGCATATGTGTGTTTTTCTGGGGCTTGAACCCAGCAGATCTGGTGCGTGGTAGGCAAGCAGTCTGCCACTGAGTCCTAGTGCTCACCCTCCCCCATCCTTGACTCTCTCCTAGGTAAAAGTTGACTTTTGACCTTGGTAGAATTCTTTCTTGTGTGGATGATGGGGATCAGAGGTGGCGTGTTCATGGCACGGTATGTGGACACTAGGGAGTGGTGCAGCCAATCTTATTGAGTGCCTGCTGCATAGGCTGGCTTGTATTAGTTCCCAACTTGATTTCAAAGCAAAGCAATTGAAGGGAGTGGAGTGCTCCCTGAACATTCTGACCCTTGAGTGGAGGCACCGCTTTTCCTTTGTCCACACTTTTTTTTTTTTTTTGGCTGTGCTGGGGTTTGAATTGAAGGCCTTGAGCTTTCTAGACAAGTGTTCTTCCATTTGAGCCACATGCCCTGAGCAAGTCCACACTTATTTCTATAGATTCTGATTCTTTATAATTGCTGTAATTTCTTCTTTATGTAGTATTTTTGCTTCAGAGCTCTAAGAGACAATGTGACCCGAATCCATCTCCAACGAATAAGGAAGAATCTTGCTCACCAACAGCACGATGTCATGGTAAGGGTTATCTTCTGTATTAAGGGACCCATGCTGATGGCCATTCTCTTGTGACCTCTGTGCTCAGAGATTAGTTTACACTTTAGACTCCAAAATCTTTTTTTTTTTTGGTCAGTCATGCAGCTTGAACTCAGGCCTGAGTGCTGTCCCTGAGCTCTTTTTTACTCAAGACTAATAATGCTCTGCCACTTTTAGCCACAATGCCACTTTTGGATTTCTGGTACACAATTAGAGATAAGAGTCTTATGGACTTTCCTGCTTGGGTTGGCTTTGAACCATGATCCTCAGATCTCAGTCTCCTGAGTAGCTAGGATTACAGGTATGAGCCACCAGCACCCAGCTAGACTCTAAAATCTGAATGCTTATTTTCTTTAGTAATCCAAACCTTCTAATAAAGAAACTGTTGCTTCAGAGCACTGGTTAATCCTTTTTTTTTCCATCGGTTTTATTTTACTTTGTTTTTTAGATAGTGTCTCTCACTTTTTCCCAAGCTAATCTCAGATCACAATCCTGTTTTTACCCTCCAAGTAGCTGAGATTACAGGCATGTGCCACCATACCTAGCCTCTGCTTCAGTTCCCCAACCCACCTCTAGTCATTTCAAAGTAAATTATAAACATCATTACATAGTGTACTGAAACATTTCCACATACATCACTCCAAGTAAGAAGTTTCTTAACTATAATATCTTTATCATCTCTTTAACGAAATTAATAATAATGACCTAATATTATCATATACCCAGTCTATATTTAGATTTTCACAATTGTTCCCAAAATATCTTTCTAGCTGCTGTGCGTGTGCGTGTGCGTGTGTGCGCGCGCGCATGCGCACGCACGCGCGCAGATTTAATTCAGGATCCAAGTGCTGTCCCTGAGTCGTCCCCGCTTCAAGGCTTGAGCCACAGCTCTACTTCCAGCCTTTTCTGTTTATGTGGTACTGAGGAATTGAACCTAGGGCTTCTACCACCAAGCCATATTCCCAGCCCTCATTTTTTTTTTTTAATTTGGTATGGGCTTCCTGCTCTCACCTTTTTGCTCAAGGCTGGTTCTCTACCACTTGAGCCATACCTCCAGTTTCAGCTTTTTGCTGGTAAATTGGTTAAGTGGAGGTAAGAGTCACGAAGCACTTTCCTGCCCTGGCTGACTTGGTTTTTTTTTTTTTGGGTCCGGTTGTGGGCCTGAACTCTGGGCCTGGGCGCTGTCCCTGAGCTCTTCAGCTCAAGGCTAGTGCTCTACCACTTGAGCCACAGCGCCACTTCTGGCTTTTTTTTTTTTTTTAATATAAATATAAAACCGGTTTCTCTATGGGGCCTAGACTAGCTTCAGACTTGTAATACTGCCTCAGCCCTCTGAGGCCTGAGATCTCAGGGGTATGCCACTATACCTGGCTGTCTCCTAAAGCTCTTAAATTAGAACAGCCTCCTTCCCATACCACACATCTTTGTGTGTGTGTGTGTGTGTGTGTGTGTGTGTGTGTGTGTGTGTGTCCGTCCGTCCGTCCGTCCCAGTTCTGGAGCTTGAACTCAGCTTGGGCACTGTCCTTGAGCTTGTTTGGCTCAAGTCTAGTGCTCTACTACTTGAACCACAATGCTACTTCTAGCTTTTTCTGCGTAGTTTATTGGAGATAAGAGTCTCATGGACTTTCCTGCCCAGGCTGTTTTCAAACTGTGATCCTTAGATCTCAGCCTCCTGAGTAGCTAGGATTATAGGTGGGGGCACCAGTGCGTGGCAACTACGTCTTTTTGTGCGTGTTGATTTACTTCTAAATACATTTTTAACTGTGGGCAAAGTACATATAAAGGTTATCATTTTAACCATTGTGAAGTAGCATTACACAAATCCATGTTGTTCATTATTACCACTCACTGTGTCTAGAACTTTTGCATCTTGCAAACTGCAGCTGTATCTATTAAAAACTAACTCCGCATTGATCTTCCCCCAGCCATGACAACCATCAGTCTACTGTCTGTCTGTCTTTATGAATGTGGCTCCTCTAGAGACCTCATAAATTAAATTTACAGTATTTATCCTTTTGTGATTAGCTTATTTAGCATAATGTATAGTTTTTCTTTAAAATGATATCACCAGCTTTTTTATTTTTTGAAGAACATGCTTATTATTTTGTACAGTATTCTTTATTCTCAGTTTGTCTTATTGCTTCTTTTGTTCTTTTGATTTTTCTTTAGCCCCCTGTAAAATAGAAGTTGAAGGGCTTGATTAGAGATTGAAATGAAATATATTGGCAAAACTATTTCACAGTTTGGAATAGGTGTTAAGGTTAGTTTTACTTTCTAAAACATCATTGTCTTCCATGAAGCCCAGGTTAGGGTTAGCTTTTTATCCCAGAAACTAGAAGAACTTTCTCTTTGCCTTTGACCCTGGGCCAGACAATACCTCCTCTCTAGGTAGCCATGATTATTTTGGGTGTTGGATGTTCTACACTGAGATAATATCTGCTTTGTGGGACAGGGGTACGGGGGGAGTGCTCACAGTCTGGGAGTCAACAGTTAATCAGCAGGTTATGAGCAAAAGCAATTATTTCATATTTTACCTAATACACTTCCATTTTATCCCTGTCTGACTTTAGCTGCTGCGCAGGTTCTGGAACCTCTGGCAGTCTCAGATTGAGCAGAGGAAGGAGCGAGATCAGCTCCCTTTATCGCATGCAGCCCGAGGCCACTACAGGTAAGACTGGGCTCTGCCTCTCCAGAGACACTGTGTGATTCTGACTTTGGGTCTTCTAGCAGTGATCAGTTACCCAGGCATGAGGGAGTGGCAGACTCAAAAAGGAACTGGGAGCCATGGCTCACGTGGTAAAGCTCCTGCCTTGGCAAGCATGAGGGTTTGAATTGAAACTGCACTACCCCTAAAACAAAAAGAAAATCCAGACAGGTAGAATATAGGGACTTTTATACATATTTTCTAAATTCTAGAGGTAGTATACTTGCTGCTCTAATGAAGCCTATAAGGAAATTATCAAGGACTGGGGATATAGCTCAGTGGGATATCACTTTCTTAGTATGTGTGAGGCCCTGTGTTTGAATTCCAGTATTAAAAATAAACGAAAATAAAACCAGAGTTATCAAAATTTTAAAGCAAGCATGAGTCAAAAGCATGTTAGAGGGCTGGGAATGTAGCTCAGTGGTAGAATGCTTGCCTTGCATACATTAGACCCTGGGTTCGATTTTACAGCACCACATAAGCAGAAAAAGCCAGAAGTAGTGCTGTGGCTCAAATGATAGAGCACTAGCCTGGAGCTGAAGAGCTGAGGGACAGCACCCAGGCCCAGAGTTTAGACCCCACGACTGACAAAAAACAAAACCAAGGGCTGGGAAGGTGGCTCAGTGGTAGAGCGCTTGCCTTGCATGCCTGAGGCCCTGGGTTCGATTCCCCAGCACCACATAAGCAAAAAGACAAAAGCCGGAAGGGGTGCTATGGCTCAAGTGGTAGAGTGCTAGCCTTGAGCTGAAGAGCTGAGGGGCAGCGCCCAGGCCTAGAGTTCAGGCCCCATGACCGGACCCAAAAAAAAAAGCCAAAAAAATGTTAGGTATTTGTTTTCTTTGTTCTTAGAATGAAACTAATAAGCCCATGGGTGCCTCTAACTCTCAAGAGGTAACCATGTCTAAATTTTCCTGCCTTAGAAACAAAACAAAAATTTCGGGTGCCGGTGGCTCACACCTGTGATCCTAGCTACTCAGGAGGCTGAGATATGAGGATCTCAGTTCAAAGCCTGGGCAGGAAAGATCCTGAGAGTCTTGTCTCCAATTAACCGACAGAAAACTGGAAGTGGCACTGTGGCTCAAGTGGTAGAGGGCTCGCCTTGAGCTGAAGAGCTCAGGGACAACACCCAGGCCCAGAGTTCAAGCCCCACAATAGACAAAAAAAAAACAAAAACAGAATTTTTAAAACCAGAAACCTGAAGGTGCTGATAAGCAGTACCTAGCTGTTCTGTGTTTTATTCCAGGGTGACATTGCTGCGCAAGTGTATCCAATTGTGGCTCCGGTATGTTCAGAAGAGAAGATACAAACGGGTAAGGAGTGTGTCACAGCAGACAGCATCTAGCCTTACACTTACACTCAGCCTGATGGCTTTGCAAAGATTTCTTAGGACTCTGCCATGAGATCTTATTGTTCTGATTTGGAGGAGAGGGTGCTATGAAAGGCTCTGAGATAATTTCCTTCAGTCCCTGCTAGTCAGAACATCTGCTCAACTCCATCTCTTTATCTGCTAGGAAAATGCAGAGAGCCAGCTCCTGCCAGCCATGCGCGTCTTCATTCACACTAGTTTATGATATGAACTCACCAGCCCCTCACTCAGTGGGATCTCCAGATGTGGAGAGGTGAAGAGTATGAGTGTTGTATCCCAGAGCTGCCTAATATGAAACAGATGCTCCAGTAGGTGGAGGAGGTGGGGTCAGGATGGCAAGTGAGTAAAGATAGCTTGATGAATACGTACTGAGCTGGGCACCTGTGGCTCATGCGTATAACCCTAACTGGTTTGAATCCAGGTTGGGCAAGAAAAGTCTGTGAGACATATCTCCAATTGATCACCAAAAAGCTGGGAGTAGAACTGTGCCTCACGAGGCCCAATGCCAGCCTTGAGGAGTAAAGCTATGGACAGAACTTAGGCCCTAAAGGGCTGGGAAGGTGGCTCAGTGGTAGAGTCCTTGCCTTGCATGCATGAGGCCCTGGGTTCTATTCCTCAGCACCACATAAGCAAAAAGAAAAAAGCCGGAGGTGGCGCTGTGGCTCAAGTGGTAGAGTGCTAGCCTTGAGCTGAAGAGCTGAGGGACAGCGCCCAGGCCCAGAGTTCAGGCCCCACGACTGGACCCCCCCCCCAAAAAAAAAAAAAAGAACTTAGGCCCTGAGTTCAAACCCTAGAACCAGTGCACACACCCAAAAAGACTTACTGCACAACCTTTGCACACAACTACTATGCCTAAGCACTGAGGTTGCAAGTATGATACAAAGTAAAGAGAATCCCTGCCCTCATAGCCTTACAAGTCAGCACCAAGGTGGCAGATAAGTGATCTTGCAGGCTGGTTCTAATGGTTGGAGTAGCTGTCTGAAGGATTTCAAAGCCACATTCAGACTCAGAGGGAGTTTGTTCAGTTCATAATGTCAACATGGGAAGGGCCACTCTGGCTATCCCTGGCAGTCAGAGAAGACATCAGCCAAACTCCCCTGGTTATATTAGTGCTGCTCTTGCTACCTCCATCTGCATCCATCTGCTGCCAGAATCTGACATGTGAACCTGAAGTTTTGTTTTTCTCCTCAGTTGTGGGGTAGATTGCTGTGTGTGTGTGTGTGTGTGTGTGTGTATGTGTGTGTGTGTGTGTGTGTGTGTGTGTTCATGCCAATTCTGGGGCTTGAACTCAGGGGCTTTGGTGCTGTCCCTGAGCTTTTTTGCTCAAGGCTGGTACTCTGCTACTTGAGCCACATCTCCACTTCTGGCTTTTTGGTGGTTAATTGGAGAGAAGCATTAATGGACTTTTCTACTCAGGCTAGCTTTTTTTCTTTTTTGCCAGTCCTGGGCTTAAACTCAGGACCTGAGTACCATCCCTGAGCTTCTTTTTGCCCAAGGCTAGCATTCTACCACTTGAGCCAGCTTTTTCTGTTTATGTGGTGCTGAGGAATTGAACCCAGGGCTTTGTGCATGCTAGGCAAGCACTTCACCACTAAGCGACATTCCTAGCCCCTCAGGCTAACTTTGAACCTTAGTCCTCCAATCTCAGCCTCATGAGTAGCTGGGATTACAGGAATGAGCTACCAACACCCTCCATAGAACACAAATTTTTAGCAAGGCACAAAGACTCCTCCACGAGCTAGTCTTTCTGTACCCCTCCTTCCTGCTACTACTCTTCCCTTCTCATCTGCATTCTGGCTAGGTGGGTGCCAGTCATTCCTGAACATTCTGTGTGTGTTCTGCCCATTACTGTACCTGCAGTTCTCTTTGGCTCACCACCCTGCTGACTTGAGTGCTCCTTCCTCCTCCTCCACCCCAGCCACTTCGCTGGTGTAGTTTATCAGTGCATCATTGTGTAGTTGCCTGCTGGCCTCTTTCCCCCCAGCCTGTGAGCTCCTTCAGGGTACAGCCTGTCTCTTCTCCTTTACCCAAGCTCTGTTTGGCAAAGGCATTGCTGACTCATTTGGATGCATGAACACACAAATGAGTGAGTGCACTGCGATTCACCATATCTGAATGTTCCCAAGAGTCGTCTGGTCTGCGAGGTTGTTTAGATGGCACTCTCCCAAGGTGTGGCTGGTTTTGTGTCAACCTTAGGGATATCCTTTTATGTCCCTTTGATTGTTTTTTTTTTTCTTGCTGGTCGTGGGGCCTGAACTCTGGGCCTGGGCGCTGTCTCTCAGCTCTTCAGCTCAAGGCTAGCGCTCTACCACTTGAGCCATACCGCCACTTTCAGCTTTTCTGCTTATGTGGTGCTGGGGAATCGAACCCAGGGCTTCATGCATGTGAGGCAAGCGCTGTACTACTGAGCTACCTTCCCAGCCCCTTTGATTGTTTCTGAAAGGACTCTTTTAAGTTCATTTATCTTGGCAAAACAGGTCTGAGGAATAGTGAATGCAGTGATGTTAAATGGTTGTTTTTATTTTATGTATGTATGTATGTATGTATTTACCAGTCCTTGGACTTGGACTCAGCCTGGGCACTGTCTCAGAGCTTCTTTTGCTTGAGGTTAGCACTCTACCACTTGAGAGCCACAGTGCCACTTCCGGCTTTTTCTGTTTATGTGGTACTGAGAAATTGAACCCAAGGCTTCATGCATGCTAGGCAAGCACTCTACCACTGAGCCACATTCCCAGCCCAAGATGGTTGCTTTTTAAAGACCTTTCACTAACTACCTGAAGATTACCTATAAGTGAAGATGACCCAGGAGTACAACAGTTCAAAATATTACTTACTATGGGTTTCTGAGGGCTGGGATATAGCTCAGTGGTAGAATTCATGAGCTTGCATCTTAAGGTGACATTTGTTGAGTAAATCTGGCATATTCTTTTCTCTGAGGGGTGAGAGTATATATACCCACATATTCATATACGTGTCATATCCACACTGTTCCAATGGTCCATTGATATGTAAAAACCACACCAGTTCTTCAGGTGGCTCATACCTGTAATCTTGCCTAGCTATTTAGGAGAACTGCAGTTTGAGGCCAGCCCTGGGTCTACAGAAAAATTCTTTTCTTTTCTTTTTTTTTTTTTGGTTGGTCGTGGGGCTTGAACTCTGAACATGGGTGCTGTTCCTCAGCTCTTCAGCTCAAGGTGACCACTCTATCACTTGAGCCACAGCGCCACTTCTGGTTTTCTGGTGGTTTATTGGAGATAAGAATCTTGCAGACTTTCCTGCCTGGGCAGGGTTTGAACCATGATCCTCAGATCTGAGCCTCCTGCATAGCTAGGATTACAGGTGTGAGCCACTGGTGCCCAGCCAGAAAGGTTCTTTTTTTCTTTTTCTTTTCTTTTTTTTACAACATATATGAGACCAAGCATCCCTGGCTGCTACAGAGGTATAGCAGACAGGTATAGTTAAGAAACAATCTTAAAGCCGGGTGCCGGTGGTTCACACCTGTAATCCTAGCTACTCAGGAGGCTGAGATCTGAGGATCAAGGTTCAAAGCCAGCCCTGGCAGGAAAGTTCGTGAGATTTTTTTTTTTCTTTTTTGGTCAATCGTGGGGCTTTAACTCTGGGCCTGGGCGCTGTCCCTCAGCTCTTCAGCTCAAGGCGAGCACTCTACCACTTGAGCTACAGTGCCACTTCCGGTTTTCTGGTGGTTTATTGGAGATAGGAGTCTCACGGTCTTTCCTGTCCGGGCTGGCTTTGAACCGCGATGCTCAGATCTCAGCCTCCTGAGTAGCTAGGATTACAGGCGTGAATCACCAGCGCCCAGCTCATAAGATTCTTATCTCCAGTAAACCACTAGAAAACCGGAAGTGGTGCTGTGGCTCAAGTGGTAGAGCGCTCGCCTTGAGCTGAAGAGCGCAGGGACAAGCACCCATGTTCAGAGTTCAAGCCCCACGACCAACAAAAAAAAAAACCAAAGCCGGGCGCTGGTGGCTCACTCCTGTAATCCTAGCTACTCAGGAGGCTGAGATCTGAGGATCACGGTTCAAAGCCAGCCCAGGCAGGAGAGACCGTGAGACTCCTATCTCCAATAAACCACCAGAAAACCGGAAGTGGTGCTGTAGCTCAAGTGGTAGAGTGCTCGCCTTGAGCTGAAGAGCTGAGGGACAGCGCCCAGGCCCAGAGTTCAAGTCCCACGACCGACAAAAAAAAAAAAAAATAACCAATAAAAAATAGATGCTCATATGTATATACTATACATATAGATATAGTTGTTATCTAACTGGATCTGTAATATTTATCTAAATACATAGGAAAATGTGCTAAGACCATATGTAAATGAAGTAATTTTTATCTACCATGTTTCATTTTTCATCTAGCACGTTGGCCAAAACCAAATACAGTATTTTCAGAGTTTCTCCTGCACTTTTCACGTGTAGGAAGCAGTCTTCCCTTGAGACGAGGGCTTTTGCAAGGCAGCAGTGCTTCGTGCCTGTAATCCTAGCTGCTGAGGAGGCTGAGGTCTGAGGATCATGGTTTGAAGCCAAGCCTAGGCATGCTCAAATGGTAGAGGGCTAGGCTTGAGGGAAAAAGACAAGAAAGCATGAAGTCCTAATTTCAAGCCCTAGTACTGATGTGCGCGTGTGCACACGCACTCGTACACACACACACGTACAGACTCTGAAAGTTCATTTGAAAGAAAAACAAAGCACAAAAGGCTATTTATTATTTTACTTCAGCTCCTGAAGGCCAGAGCAGACCGTCATTTCCAGCAGAGAGCCATGCCCACTGCATTCCACACTTGGAACAGACTTTGGCGACGGCACCAGCAGGATTATATCCTCAATGCAAGAGCTGTCCGTTTCCACAGGTGAGCTGGGCGGCTCCCATCTCCACAAGACCACACATCTCCAATCTAACTCTGCCAGGCATACAACCTGGTGACTTTGCTTCTCCCTCCCCCGGTCCCTGACGCTGTTTCTTCCTGGGTTCTCAATAATGTGGGCTTATTGATTTCATCTAATGGGAAAGGACAGCCGGTACTCCTGAGAAAAGTGTTGTCCATCCTTACTGTAAGTATTTTCAAAATAGCCTGTGAGCCATGCCCCTGTCCTCATTTCATGCTGCTGAGAGCTCCATAAGGCCATCCATTAGCATTCTGGAGGAGAGCCGGGGCTGGGGGACTATGCATCACACTGGCAGACATTCTTGAGTGTGATTTCCCAGAAACAATTTCTGTGCTACAAGACCTGGTTTTTTTTTTTTTTTTAAGACTGGATTTTTATAGTGTTGCAACTATAGTCATCAACAAAATTAAAAAGGTCTTGCTCAGCGCAGGTCCCCACTACATGTCAGTGGAACGCAGTGAAGAAATTTTGAACCCATAACTGTGATCAGCCCTTGTGGTGGCATTATATGGTAGAAGAAAGTGAGCATACATAAAAGCTCCTTTCACCTAATCTTCACTAATAGTCTCCTCCTCTCAGCAGTCCTGAGAACAGGTGTAAAATGATAAGTGGCCTACCCATGCTAACTCAGTCGAGTACGTGGCAGAACCAGATTTGACACTCAGTTCTCCATTCCAAAGTCCACGTGCTTTCTACTTGATGATGATGGGGACTATTTTTCCAATGACTCTCTAGGAGTTTTACATTCTGATAAGAAGATACACTGTGTATAAGAAAGCCTTGACAGTGTTGACCAGGGTCCAGAATTGTCCGTGAGGCTGAATTGAGACACAGGTTGCGCTTTCATCACAGCAAACAATGAGAGCTGTAACGTTTTAAGCTCATGGGTCAAAATATACAGTGAGGGAGATGTGTTCCATCAGTATTAATAGTAATGAATAAAATCTGTAATTTTATTCATTACACGAGCTTTCTATAATTCATCTTTCTAGGATCCCAAAATAATTTGCTTGAAGAATGACATTTCAAAAACCTTAGCTGTGGGATTTTGAAGTTGTCATTACTATTTCTATAATAGTGATAAGAAAAGCTCTAATAAAAGGTTTGTGACAGGGCGATCGGTTCTGTTGTGTGTGTGCTTGCTGGCATTAGAGATTGAACTCTGGACCTGTGCTCTGCTATGTGAGTTCCAGCTTTTTGTTGGCCAATTGGACATAGCAATTGATCTTAGATCTCATCCTCCTGAGCAGTGGTGTGACTTGCATTGTATCTCTCAAAAAGGGCTATCTTAGATTTCAAGAGAAATATATATTTGGGGGGGGGGCCTGGTCGTGGGGCCTGAACTCTGGGCCTGGGCGCTGTCCCTCAGCTCTTCAGCTCAAGGCTAGTGCTCTACCACTACAGCCATAGCACCACTTCCGGCTTTTTTCTTTTTGCTTATGTGGTGCTGAGGAATTGAACCCTGGGCCTCAGGCATACAAGGCAAGCATTCTACCACTGAGCCACCTTCCCAGCCCATCAAGAGAAATCTTGATACTCACCTTGATGGGCACTGAAGGAATCACAATATGTGAAAATGATTAAATAAAAATTTATCGACTTCAGACAAAGAAAATACTGAAAATTCCAGACCTGGAGGCATGTCTTAGTGGTAGAGCACCTGCCTAGCAAGCAAGAGGCTCTGAGTTCAAATCCCAATACCCCACACAACTGATCCATGCCACAATTTCTTCTAATATCTCAGAGCCAGTGCTGAGTATGGCAGGGGAGCATGGCATTATGGGGTGGGGGGTTTCCTGTGAGCCAAAGGAGTAAGGCAGTCACTAGATAGATGGTCAGGGTGGAAAGTTGAGGACAGCAGACTGGGGATCCAGACTGATGCTATAGACAGAAAATGGGCCAGATGCTTGAACAGATGTGTGGAGCCAGTAAAGTGGCGGTTTTCAAGATTACATACAATGTATCAGTTGTGGATGATGGAGAGATGATAAGAGAGAGAAAGGGGTGTGATATTGAATCTGGAGATACTGCTTTGAGGGATCACCCAGAACTCCAGCACTCCTGAGCACAAAGTCCACAGAAATGTTTTTTGGGGGTGGTATTAAGAGAACATTTCTCCCTTCTCTGGAAGAAAGCAGCTTCCTCTTCCTGGTTCCTGTTCTTGTACAAGATCTTGTACAAGGTTCCTTGTACACGATCTAATCCAGAAATGACTTCAGTACTTAAGACATCCACATACTCTGTTATTTTCTCTACAAGCAAGAGGAACCTCCAAAAGGCTTTCTGCTGGGGAAGCAGGCTTGGGTGTTTAAAGGCTGCAAGGGCAAATTGTAGACAGGGAGCAGACAGGAGACCAGGCTTGAAGTATGATGAAATCTGACCTTGATTTTGGCCTGCCTTGGTGGGTTGGACTTTTTAGGTGACTTAGTTTTTCAGGTTCTCACCTTCCTGGTTCATGAGGGAGTACAGTGCGTCTATCTTGCAAGCTCAAAAAGAATTGTATTCAGACCTTTGTTCTGGCACTGGCCAGCTTTGTGACCCAGGGAAAACCAATCCCTCCGAGCCTCCATCTTCCCAAATGTAAGCAGATAATTTGATAATAGTCCTTGTCATAGGTCCTCATAGAAACTAAGTGATAAAGTCCAAATGCTTAGTGCAAAATATTAATAATCCCTCTAGTCTTCAGAATTGGTTTGATTTGTGATTCTCTTGGTAAGTAAATATTTATGGTTTAACACTTAGTAATGTTCCAAATATCTAGTCTTATACACTCTTTTTTTTTTCTGGTTGGTCATGGGGGCCTGAATTCTGGGCCTGGGCGCTGTCCCTCAGCTCTTCAGCTAAAGGCCAGCGCTCTACCACCACAACCACAGCGCCACTTCTGGCTTTTTTTCCCCCTGCTTATGTGGTACTGAGGAATCGAACCCAGGGCCTCATGCATGCCAGGCAAGCACTCTACCACTGAGCCACCTTCTCAGCCCTCTATACTCTTAAGATACATTTTTTTCTGTTTTTGCCAGGCACTGGTGGCTCACGCCTGTAATCTTCATACTCAGGAGGCTGAGATCTGAGGATTGGGTTCAAAGCCAGTCTGGGCAAGAAAGTCTGTGAGACTTGTCTCCAATAAACCACTCTGAAAACCAGAAGTGGTGCTGTGGCTCAAGTGGTAGAGCACTAGTCTTGAGCTGAAGAGCTCAGGGACAGTTCCCAGGCCCAGAGTTCAAACCCCACAACCGACAAAAAAAAAAAAAAATTGTTGTTTGGTCACTCGTGGGGCTTGACTCAGGGCCTGTGCACTGTCTTTGAGTTTTTTTTTGTTTTTTTATTTTTTTTTGGGTCTGGTCATGGGGCCTGAACTCTGGGCCTGGGCGCTGTCCCTCAGCTCTTCAGCTCAAGGCTAGCACTCTACCACTTGAGCCA
>NW_012267239.1:1887716-1920287 GCF_000151885.1 Dipodomys ordii | reverse complement strand
CCTTGAGCTGAAGAGCTGAGGGACAGCGTCCAGGCCCAGAGTTCAAGCCCCATGACCGGAAAACAAAAAAACCTACCAAAAAAGCCAGAAGTAGAGTTGTGGCTCAAGTGGTAGAGTGCTAGCCTAGTGCAAATAAACTCAGGGACAGTGCTCAGGCCCTCAGCTCAAACCCATAGAACCAACACCAAAGGAAAAAAATAGACTGTCAAGTGGAGCCCCTTGGAACCTGCGCACACACGCACGCACACACTCGCACACACCAGTCCCTCAGCTCCAGCTGACCGCTCTGTCCTGGATCTGCAGTGTGCAGCACTGCAGGCAGCCGAGCAACTGCAGTTGATGCGAGCAGACCTGCATGGCCAGCACGCCACACTGCACAGGGCACTGCAGAAGTGGCTGGTAAGTGCTGCCCCTCCCTCCAGCTCCCCCTGCTACGGGGGCAGGGAAGTTTCTGGAGATGGTTGTCTCCTTGTTCTTCCAGTCCCTCTCCAGAGCAATTCAGTAAGCCTTGAGCAGAACAGGGACCCAGCCAGCCGCAGGTCCACGGATCCTTACTGGGCAAAATAAAAATGTGCCAACCTTCAGAAAAAGTGACTCCATGGCCAGGAGCTGACCTCTTAGGTGAGGGCCTCGTGGGAAAGTGCTGGCCTTGGAATAGGGGCCTCAGGCCTCTCCCTAACCTTTGTGAGCGCTGTGGGCCTCTGTGCACACATATGAGCCCACCCTGCAGCAGGAGTGAGTGTGGCCCAGGCCCAGCTGGCGGTATCTCTCGTCCTCCCACAGGAGTACCAGGGCAGGGTGCGGCGCGTGCTGCAGGAGGTGGCCGCCCGGCAGAGCCAGCGCAGGAGGCAGCTGCTGCGGTGAGTCTCCTTAGCGTCGGATGCGGCCCAGAGCCAGGGGCTGCGGCCCAGAGCCAGGGGCTGGGCCAGGGGCTGCGGGCTCGGTCCTCCACGGGCTGCTTTTTTTTTTTTAAAGCTACTCAGGAGGCTGGCACTGTGGGGCCATCCATCCACATCGCGCTCACTCCGAAAGGGCACCCCAGCCCACCCTTCGCTTCCTGCTAAGTCAGGTTCGAGGCTGCTCCTTCCCAGGAGGCCTCGTTCCTTCCTTTCCCTTCAGCACGGGTTATTCTCAGCCTCCCATGTGCTGTGGCCCTGAGGACTTTAGACACCTTCATTCTCTTCTGCTGTCCCCTAAAACATCGTCCAGTCCTTCAGGCAGCAGGGGAAGAAGCGCTTCCCCATCTCCTTATCACACTGTGATCACTGTGCAGTCACTGCCTGGAGCTAGTGTGTGTCCCTGTAGCACGTAAACTGGGGGTGAGGCTCTTTCTTGGTCCTGGGTACTACTGAGTCCGGGGTGCTCACGTGGGATTCCCCACAGCGGGTACTAAGCATGCGCTGTTGAGTATAGATGCTGGCGTGAACGCGTGCTCTGAGGCACCGTCCCTTCTCCCGGGCTCCCCTGCCTGTGCAGGTGGGTGTTGCATCGCTGGAGAGAGAATGCTGTGGCCCGTGCGGATAAAGCCAGGAAAACCTTGGCAGCCTATGTCCACTACCGAAGGACACTGTGTTCCAAGGTGAGGTGCAGGGAGGAAGCTGGTCACTGGGGGTGTGGGGACCATGTTCAATCAAGATGTGGAATTTGATGTCTTTTTTTTTTTAATTGTGAAAATACTATACAGAGGGGTTACAATTATGTGGGCAAGATAATGAGTACATTTCTTATCAAGCATTGCTGCCTCCTTTGTTTCCCCTTCCCTTCCCATTTCCCACCCCACCCCTCTCCCCCCCAAGATGTGGGATTTGAACGGGTGCCAGACAGTACATCCAAGAAACGCAAACCCCAGTGATTCTCCATCACGCACAGTCTTACATTTGTGTTAGCGTGTGTTTATTTTGGCTGAATTAGGAATCTGTGCCTTGGCAAATACCTGGTTGCTCACACTTACAATCCTAGCTACTCAGGAGGCCAAGATCTGAGGATCATGGTTTGAAGTCAGCACAGACAAACCCTTAGATTTTTATCATCAATTAACCAGCAAAAAGCCAAGTAGAAGTGTGGCTCAAGTGGGAGAGAGCCACCTTTGAGCAAAAAAAAAGCTAAGCAAGAACACAAGGCCCTGAGTTTAAGCCTCAATACCAATATAAAAGAAAAAAAAAGGCTGGTGCTGTGGCTCACGCCTGTAATCTTAACTACTCAGGAGGCTGAGAGCTGGGGTTTAAGATTCAAAGCCATCCCAGGCAGAAAAATCCACGTGCGCGCGCACGTGCACAGACACACACAATGTCCATCAGAATAAAACATGACATGTAATAAGTGAAGTGATCAGTTGTTATTGTTTTGTTATCGTTGTTTTGGATAGTACTGAAGTTTGAACTCGGGGCCTTATGTTTGCTAGGCAGCTGGCTTTACAGCTTAGCCACATTTCCAGCATAGCAAAGTACTTTCTAGAACTTGTGTGTGCTGTATACATGACTCCCTCTGGGAGCTCCAGCCCCTGTCTCAGAGAGGATGCTGACCCCTGCACGCTGCAGAGGCTCTGTGGAAAGCATATCCCAGAAACACAAGGACCTTAGTCTTCACAGGAAATGACCCAAGCCATCGCTCCAATCCCTTGTGGGTGGAAAGGGTGGCCAGCCTTAGCTGTGAAAGGAGGAGTTTAAGCAGAAACAGTGTGGCTGAGGTCGTCCCTGGCTCCAGGTGTTTTTGAAGAAAACAGATTGCCAGGATCCCTGAGAGGCAAGTTCACCTGTGGGAAGCTTCAGGTGGCTGGGGGAAGGGCAGTCCTGACACCCAAGAAGCTTCTGTGCGGGAGCAGCAGCTGCATCTGGAGACTCCAGCCTCTTGTCAGGCAACTTGTGAACCTCCCCCAATCCCCAGGAGAGGCTGGGGTTCTGCTTGGCTTCAGGGCTGGGAAGGGAGGGTGGAGTTTCTAAACTGTGAAGCAGGCCCCCTCCCCATGTTTGTGTGTGTGTGTTGTGGGATTTGAACTCTGGGCCTGAGCGCTGTCCCTGAGCTCTTCAGCTCAAAGCAAGTGCTCTACCACTGGAGCCACAGCACCACTTCCAGTTTTCTGGTGGTTTACTGGAAATAAGAGTCTCATGGCCTTTCCTGCCTGTGCTGGCTTTCAGCTGAGATCCTCAGATCTCAGCCTCTGGAGTAGCTAGGATTACAGGCGTGAGCCACTGGCCCTTGGCTTGAGCTCTTTTTAAAGTGTGTTGTTGGATTTCCTATGTATGTCTCAGATGCAGGAGTATATACTCTGTATACATTCTGCTTAACAACTTCTCAGTGGCATGGTGTAAAATATAAGTCCTTCTATAAGAAAGTCCAGAAGCTGCGAAGGTGGCTTCGTGCTATAGTGTTTGCCTGGCATGCATGAAGCCCTGGATTCGAGTTCTCAATACCACATAAACAAAAAGCTGCAAGTGGAGCTGTGGTTCAAGTGGTAGAGTGCTAGCCTTGAGCAAAAGCAGCAGTGCCCAGGCCTCGAGTTTGAGCCCCAGGACTGGAAGAAAAAAAAAAAAGAGAGAGAGAAAAGAAACAAAAAAGAAAGACAAGTCCAGAGCCTGGGGCAGGAGTGAGAGCCAAACATAAATACCCCCTCACCCCGTGAGGAGCCAGCACGTACCTGGCAGCGGGGCAGGAGACGATCACAGGTCCTCATCTGTAGGTCTTGGCCCAGTGGAGGGAGGTGGCGTCTATGCAGATCTATTACCGGCAGCAGGAGGCAGCGGCCCTCAGGGAGGCCCAGAAGGTGCTGGAGAGAGGTAAGTGGGGCCCCTGGTAGCCGGGTTGAGTGGTCTGCCCGCTGTGCCTCCGTCTCTGTGCCAGGTCCCTCTTGCTTGCCTGGAAGGCTGCAAATAACAGGACACTATTCCTTGAGTGCTGGAAGCTGTAAGTCCAAAATAAATGAGAAGGTCTGGAAAAGCAAAAGAACCAACCCTGGGATTGAGGCATAGCTCAAGCGACGGTACAGCGCCAGCCAATGAGCAAGAGAGACGGATACCAAGTTCAAGTCCTGGTTTTAGACCAGAACAAAAAAGGGCTGCGTTTCATTCCTAAGCACTAAGCAAAAGCCTTCCTCATCTCCCCCCAGCTGCTGGTTGTTCGGCACTCTTGTCATGCTGGGGGGAGGGGGGTGTAGACACATCCCCCAAACTCTGCCTCTATCCTCTTGTGTGTCTGCTTGTCTCTTCTGGGTCTCGGTGTGTTTTTCTCTAAGGACACCAGACACATTGGATTCAGTCTACTCTGGCATGACATCATCTGAACCCATTACATCAGGGCTTGTGCCAAGCCAGTTCACATTCTCAGCTTCCAGGAAGGACATGAACTGGGGGAGGGACTGTTCAACATAAATTTCTGTCCCCAACTGATTTCCAAGCAGCTTGTGCTGAAACACAACAAGCTAGGCAGCTCTGGTTCTGTGGGGCCAAGGGTTGCGTTGAGGGATGCGCCCTCCAGTGCTGCCTGTAGGTCAGCCCAGATTCCTTGTGTTGATCCTTTGATGTTCAAAGACCCCAAAGATCCTGCTCTTGCTCAGTCCTGGGAAGTCCCTTTCCCTGCTGCGTCACCATCCTTGGAATGGAATTCTGGGACAGAGGTCTGCGCCTCTGCCTGCCCATGGGGCCTCGGCTCATCAGCTCACGCTTGGTCCCCTCAGACTCAGGGGCTCCTGTCATGTGTGTGGCTGCTGTGGGCAGGGGCCTAGCATTCTTATCCTCACAGAGGCCAGACTCACCCCCATGGCCTCCATACCAGGCCGACCCTGGCTTGCCCGCCATCTGTCTTAGGTTGTCTCCAGACTTGGTTTGGCCGCTGGCAGGCCCGCAGGCAGCAGAGAGCTCGGCTGGAGCGGGCAGCCCGGCACCACGGGCGGCAGCTGCTGCTGGCAGGCATGTCTCGGTGGAAGGCACACCATCGGCAGTGTACCAGGAAGAGGGTGAGGCAGGAGGCCCCGGGAGGGGTCCCAATGCAGCCAGCAGGGGTGCTGTTGGCATGGGGTCCAGAAGGTGTCTTTCTGGGTGTGAGTGGAGGCTGGAGGCAGCCAGCCTCCGCATCGGGTCCCTCCGTGCTGCCTACCCTGGGGAAGATTGCTCAGGAGAAGCCTGGCCCACTCCCTCTGCACCCAGCCCAGCCCGCAGCATCTACAGGGCCTCCCCCTGCAGCTGCCCCAGATTGGACACAGGGCTGGGAGGCAGGGAGCGTGTGTGTGTGTGTGGCCGCTGACCCCTGGGTACTTTCTCCCCAGCAACTGCAATGGCAGGGCACCCGCTTCCTCGCACAGAGACTCAGCCGGGCCTGCTTCCGCCAGTGGAGACAGCAGGTAAGCTCCCAGCCCCCTCCCTGCTTCTCCATGCAGCTCAGAGGCACGGGGTGCACATCCTCAGCCCGCATCTGGCCGTCCACACCTAGTCAGGTGTTTTAATACCAGCCTTGGCCCACAGCTCTGTCCCTCGGCCCCTTCAGACCTGCTCCTCCAAGTGCCATTGGCAGGCCAGGCTCATCAGGGTCAGACTTCGCTTCCTACAGCGTTACGTCCCACACCTCTGAGTAACAGCCAAAAATCAACGTAAAATGGATTGTAAGTCTTTGCTGAGCTTGATAAAAGACAGAAATGCCTGGCCCTAGAAGGTCATGCTTGTAATCCCAACCACTTGGAAGGCTCATGGTTCAAGGCCAGGCTAGGCCAAGAAATTCCCAAGAGCCATTCTCAGTCAAGGGCTGTGCACTGCGGCGCACACCGTTATCTTATCTACTCCAGGAAGCCTGACAGGTAAGATACAGGCACAGGCAGGGGCAGGAAGTAAGACCCTGTCTCCAAAATAACTAGCATAAAATAAACGGCTCAGCAGTAGTGTGCCTGCCTAGCGATCATAAACCATTCTCCCCTCAAAAAACAACACAACGGCCAGGTGCCGGCGGCTCACGCCTGTCATCCTAGCCACTCAGGAGGCTGAGATCTGAGGATCACATTCAAAGCCAGCCCTGGCAGAAAAGTCCGAGAGACTCTTATCTCTAATGAACCACTAGAAAACCGGAAATGGCGCTGTGGCTCAAGGTAGAGCACTCACCTTGAGCTTAAGAGTGCAGGGACAGCGCCCAGGCCCAGAGTTCAAACCCCATGACCGACAAAAAAGCAAAAAAAAAACCCCAAAACAAACCACCACCAGCAACAAAACAAAAACAGGAAGGGTCACATGTTCTAGACAAAAAAAACCTCAAGTCCTGGAGTTCTTTCCTGCTGTCCTTGCTGGAGCCCCACCAGCTATGGTCAACTCCCCGTAGCCCTCCTGAGCCTCCACTCGCTGAGCCTTCTGCCTCCCCCTACCAGCAGCACATTCCTGCGCTCCCCACCTCCAGGCCATGCCCACCTAGGAGCTGGGCCCAGAGGACACAGACCTGCAGGCTTGAGGGAGGCTCCTGGGCTAACTCAGTCTTTCTGCCCACAGCTGGTGGCCAGGAGACGAGAGCAGCAGAGTACAGCTCGGGCCCTGTGGTTCTGGGCCGTGTCACTACAGGCAAAGGTAACTTCTCGTACGGCTGCTCCTGCTCCACGTGAGGGACGTACCTGCTGGTGAGTCCTGAATCTGAGGCGTGGGGCTCATCTGCTGCCCTTCCTGAAGGCGTGGGCTGCATGGCTAGACTTTGTGTTGGAGAGGAGGAGGAAAAAGGTGCGGCTGGAGCGCGCAGTGCAGGCCCACCACCAGCAGCTCCTACAGGAGGGCGCTACGAGACTCCTGCGCTTTGCAGCCAGCATGAAGGCGCTCCGGCAACAGCTCCAGGCCCAGCAGCAGATCCAGGTAGGCCCTGGGCCCCTTCTTATGGGGAGTGGGCAGGGCAGGGCAGGGCAGGGCAGGGCAGAAGCTGACCATGTCGCAGGCAGCCCACAGCCTCCACCGTGCAGTCCGACGCTGTGCCGAGCTCTGGAAACAGAAGGTGCTTGGCCAGGACAGGGAGTCTCGGCCCCCAGCCCTCGTCACCTCCAGCAGGAGAGTGACCTTTGAAGGTCCCCTTGCCAACCGCATTGCTGCTGGGGCGGGGGATGCCACGCTGGAGACCACAAGGCGGCGAGCCCCAAGGCCTCAGGGTGCCTCCAGCATCCAGACACCGGCCGGGGAGTCCTACCTTCCTGAGCTGTGAGTACTGAAGCCCCGAGAGGTCCCTGGGAGGGCAGAGCAGGTCAGTTACGACCCTGCCAACAGCTGAGCTGCTCAAGACTCAATCCCCTGACCAGCTCCCCCCCTCCCCACTCACACCAGCGCTGCCCGAGACCACCTTTGGTATTAGAGATTCCCTCCACCACCCCACTCCCCCCCCCCACACTCCCTCGCAGGGGCACTAGGGGCTCCCCAAGTGAGCACCACTGCCCTGACAGTGTCCTGCCTTAAGGGCCAGTGAAGCTGCTGGGCTTGGGCTCTGAAGCCAGGCCCCTGCAGCCCCTGTGAGCCCAGCACCTTCTTTCCAGGAGTGCTGCCCGCTCCACCAGGAAGCAGCCACGATGCCCACACTTCTTGCTGGAGCCTGTGCAGGGCAAGCGGCCACCAGGATGTGGCACCCTAGGGGGACCAGGGTAGGTTGGGTAGCTGTAGGCCCGTGTTGCGGTGGCCTGGGGCAGGTGGCCCCTTTCCTTTTCCTGACCTGGCATCCTGACCAACCTCTTGGCTTCCCTCTGCTCAGGCCCGGGAAGCCTCAGGAGCAGGATCCAGGCGTGGCTCAGCCAGCAGGCCCTTTCCAGACGAGGCCCTTCCTGTTTGGGGCCTTGAGCATCTCTGAGAAGCTGTCATTGCCTCCACCCTCCTTCTTGCCCCACGGGGTGGGCACACCGGGCAGGGTGAGCCCCCCACTGGACCCGTCACTACATCCACTCAGCAAGGGCACAGCTGTGACTAGCCCAGAGGCCACTGTCCTTACGATGCCTAGGTGGGGGTGGCGGGCTGAGAGCAGAGGGCGCTCAGTGATGGAGGGATATAAGGGAAGCGAGTGCTGGGGGTGGGGTGGTGAGGGAAGAGCCATGCTCTGGCCGTGATGAGTGGCGTGTCCACTCTCCCTGGAAGAGGGGACTAGGTGGGGTGGCAGCAGGTGTGGTGACAGGGTGAGCGTTGCCCGGACGGACGTCTTAGCAAGTTGGAGCTCAGAGCAGGCAAAGGCTTTCCACAGCTTCCTGCTGTGCCAGTGCTAAGCAGCCCCCGGGCACGAGGCTGGTGCGGAAGGCGAGCAGGTGGCAGGGCTGGGAGCTGGGCCTGGCCACGGCGGGCAGACACTTCTCTGAGCTCACTATCCACACTTCCCTGACAGGCATCAGCACCGCCCACTCCCCCTCAGACTAAGCCCCAGATGCCCCCAGCCCTGGCTTGTGGTGCTGCCTCCCATCCGCTCCTCCCCGGAGACTTCACAGTCCCTGGGCCTGCACGTGTGCCAGAGGCTGCAGGTGAGCAGCTGGGTGTCTTGGAGCTCCTGCAGGTTGGAGCTGCTACTCAGCCTCGTCCCAGAGGGCAAGATGGTCAAGGTTGAGCTCTTCTCCTCTGCACCCCAGGCCATGAAGAACTTGAGGCCGAGCTGGAGGAAATCCAGCAGCAGTTACAGCATTACCAGACCACTAAGCAGAACCTCTGGTGAGGCCCGGCATCTGTGCACACTCGGGTTTCGTCTGCATGCATGGGAGCTGCTTGTGCGTCTTGTTGCCAGTTCTCCCTTCCTCCTGCTTATGAGGCCCATGTTGGCCTCCCTGGGGACAGAGGCTCTGCTTGCAATGGAGCATGATCAAGCCAACTAAGACTCAAATCCTAGCTGGGTCCTGTTGCAGGGCCCACCCAGTGACTGGGTCCCAGCTGCTCTCGGTGAGCGCTAGGGTCAGCACACAGCAACCTCACACATTGGAGGGATCCAGACTGGTCCCCCTCCATCTCTGCGTGAGCAGAGAGTGGTGAGAAGGGCATTCTCATTTGCTGAGGAGAGCGGAGGTGGAGAGCGAATGAGAGCTGGCTTACCACACCAGGCCTGCAGCACAGGGCAGTGGGGCCCTTCCAGACGTTCTCCCCCCCCCCCCCCCGCATTAGAACTGGCTAACGCTTTCCCAAGCCAGAGTAGGCTTACTTGAAGCTCTGCCAAGAACACGCAGGCACAGGTGTCCCCACTTTCAGGTCCTGTCAGCGCCAAGCCGGCAGCCTGCGTAGGTGGCTGGAGCTGTGCCAGGAGGACCCAGGGCCTGAGGACCGGGACGCAGAGCAGCAGGTGCAGAAAGAACTGGAGGAGGTAGGCAGTCCCAGGCGGGCTCCAGGGGCGCCCCCACCCCATGTACTTTCCTCTCAGCTTGGCGTGTTCTCCTCCTCCCCCCTCCCCCGCCCCCAGGTGGAACTGCAGATCCAGCAGCTAACCGAGGAACTCCAGGTCCAGCGCCAGCCCATTGGGGCCTGCATTGCCCGCATCCGGGCCCTGCGGGGGGCCCTGTGCTAGGAGCACAGCAGAGGCCACTTCAGGACAAACCCAATAACAGAATGCAAAGTTACAACCATACCATGTGTTATGTTTTTATTTCAAAATGTCTTGCAGTTAAATGAATTACTGTTCAGAAGTCTCCCACTTTTCATACAAAATACTGTGCTACTGATACAGTTGAAAAAGTCCAATTTCTCCTGTAGGAGAAATTCACAGCGTCCCCAGGGTCAACTTGGCTCCCCTAGGCCTGCACACCCGTCACCGGGGCAGGTTTGCTAGGCGCTGACCTCACCCACCAAGGCTCTGCACAGCCCCTGGACCCACAGCAGCCATTTGCCCCTTCCCACTCCATCCGTTCACACCCCTCCTCCCCCCAGGTAGGCCAGGAGTCATCAGCTGCCACCCTCAGAAGGCACTAGCAGAGTTGGGGGCCACATGGTCAGCCACATGCAGAGAAAGGTTTTGCTTTCCTAACGAGCAGGGAGGGGGAGGAAAATTGGGGAACAGAGAATAAACGATGGGTGAACCTGCTCTGAGGGAGGGCAGGCCCACAGTCCGTGCCGAGGAGGCACCTCACCCTGTGTACGGGGCAGGGGGGGCATTGGGTGAGGCCCAAGCAAAAAGGGGCGTCAGAAAAGTCACGCTTTGTCAGCACTTGCCGCCTTCAAATAATAGCCCAACTCGGATGCAGGGTCTCCAGTTTATACAGTATTAGCAAGTGATCTGTGAGGCCAGCCCCACCAGTACCACCTCTGTGAGGCCCAGGCCTGGCAGGGGTTCTGGCTGCCTTGGGAATCTAGAACCACCTACCTCTGGACAGGCAAGAGCAGCAGATCATTCAGGTTCTACCAGGTTGACCCTGCCATGCCCCTTACCCACACAGCCTGGGGCACCCTATAAGACCCCCTCAGCTCCTCTGTGGACAGACTCTTCAGCAGCTGCAGCCAGGAAGAAGCCTAGAGGGAGCCCAGCGCCTCCCCAAAACGGATCTTCTGTCCCGCCTTCAGCCTGAAGTTGAAGTCCTTGGGCGCCTCAAAGATGAGCACGATGGTGGAGCCCAGGTTGAACTCGCCCAGGTGCTCGCCCTTCCGCATGGGGACGCCCTCCTTGTTGGCATGTGTCACGAAGCTGAAGTCATTGTAGGAACCCTTGCTGTACCGCGGGCTGTTCGTGTGCAGATCCTGGATAGCAAGGGACACAGGACGGAGGGCGTGGGCCCAATTGGCATAAATGGCACAAGGCAAACACTGGGGGCATAGACCGATGCCCCCAAAAGGTACCCTGAGGCAGTGTGAGCATCAGGTTCTACACAACCCACCCCAAGCTCTTGAATTCCTGTCCTCACTTGGGACCACAGCTCCTGACACAGGTGCGCGATGGGAGTTTGTTCCCCATCCCTCCCAGCTGCCTCCACACAGTGGAGGGCAGGCCCAGCCGCGGCAGCTGCACCGCAGACGCAGCAGGTGGACCAAGAGGTCCAGCCTGAGGGCTCTGCTGGGCTCCGGGCTGTGCTTACCCGGTCAAAGTAGATGCGAATGGAGCCCACATTGGTGGCCCCCACGGCGGTGAGCGAGAAGAAGCCGTGCTTCCAGTCCCCCGTCAGCACCACACGCTCGTTGTGGCAGAAGAGCTCTTTGATCCAACGCGCCATGCCCGGGTTCACAGACATTAGGGATCCTGGGAACAGAACACACTTTGTGTGCCCTGCCTACAGCCCGGAACATCCGTCACCCCAGATGCAAAGCAGCCCTCAGGCTCTGCTATCCGTGCGGCATGGGCCGGCCTGGGCCTACCTGGGAAGTGGCGGCGGTGGGAGACGGTCCAGTCAGTGGGCGAGTGGAAGCAGTGGTAGTCCCCAGGGGCCAGGTAGATGACACAGTGGTACAGCTCGTTCCCTTCGCGCGTGACCAACTGGTTTCGGAAGGACTCACACGAGGAGGCTGCATGTGGAGGGGAGGCAGAGAACAGTGCTGGGCTCTTAAGCTGCAAGGCAGGCTGGGGCGGCAACGGGACAAGTGTCAGCCGTGCAGGGCCTGCCCGTGCGGCAACCCACCTGGGTGGAAGGGCAGGTCCTCTGTGTGGGTGCGGGGGCCCAGGAACGACTCCAGAGAGTAGGTGACCCCCTTGACTTGCTCTACCTCACAGTTCTTCACCTGTCCAAAGTTGAGGATCTTCCCATCGGATGGGCTGATCTGCAGGCGCAGCAGAGGCTTACTGCCAGGGAGGGGCTTCCACCCCTGCCCGGCCCCCCCCACCCCTGCCCCACACTCAACATGAGCGCTGTGGCGCGAATGGCCCATGAAAGGGCTACTGCAGCCAGTTCCCCAAACCCAGCAAGAACTATTTCCGGCAGGAGGAAGGGGGTCGAGGGTGGGCCTCACCACGCTGTGCAGGCCGCACACAGGCCGGGCCTGCGGCTTCAGCTTGCGCCGGAAGAACTCGCTGAGGTTGCGGTAGTGATGCAGGTCCTCCACGGCAGCCTCCTTCATGTTCACCCCGAAGGTCCAGATGTACAAGCTGTACACAGGCCTGCGCAGCCAGTGCGGCAGATCCACCTGGTTGAGGCGGCCCCACGCCCGTGACAGCAGTCGCGTTGGCACCGACTTGTACAAGGCCACCTACAGGCCACAGGGCAGGAGGCAAAGAGTTGGCTCCAATGCCCCAGCTCCATGGAACCTGGCCTCTGTCACCAGCCCACCCTTGCCCCAAGAGACACTGAACCCCCAGAGGCCACTGGGGAGCTGAGGGGCCCAGGCTGGCTTTGTGATGTGGCTTTCCTCACAGGAACCAGACTGCGCCTGCGCACAGGGCAGGCATTTCCTCACTTCATGACTAGGTCCAGGAACAACTCGCTCCCTTAGCCCCGTCTCACTTCTCAAAAAGAAACAGGGAGGCTGGTGGGGACAGTGGGCATGCCACGTTGGCCCAGGGCACTGGAGAAAGTGGCCAGGCCTCGAGGTCGCGGTATCCTCTTAACCGCAAGTAACACCAATCCTCCTCGTTCTGTCACGGGGTCCTGAAGGGCTAGCCGGCACCAGAGGCCCAGCCCCACACAGGCCTGGGGAGAGGCTTTCTGGGCCTCAGCTGGCCGGCCCTTGGCCCTGCCTGCACTTGGGGTGTCCCAGAGCTCTGGCTGTCTCTCCAGCCTGGAGCACTTGGGGAGCCGAACGGTCAGGTGCCACTGCAGCCCTGCTGTGTACCCGAACATATCCAAGCACCAATCCCCCACGGGTGAAGTCATTTCATCCACTTCCAGCATCTCTTCAAGGAACTGAATCTGGCTCCGAGGCTCCACCCGGCCACCTGGAACAGCCGGCAGGCCCTGCGTGGGTCCAGACGCCTCGGTGCCTTGTGCACCATGGCCCCAGCTGGCTGTCGAGCAGCCCAGCGGCCAGCTTCCTCCTTGGAGCTGAGTGCAGCACGACCCCCAGGGCCTCACCTGCCAGCTCCCGCCCGGGGCGGCCGCTTGGTGACCCCCTCGGTCCTGCAGTGTGTCCTCACACGCGGCTCCCGCCTCCCTGCACTATGCTATGGCTTCAGAAATGAATTTGGATTCTTCTCAAAACTACCTCCAAACTCTCCTCGCATGAACGTAGTAGAATGGAAGACAGTTTCCTGACTGCCCACTGACACCGGGGAAGGTGGACAGAGCCCACACAGACACCGAGCAACACGACCTTAATAGTGGCCCTGGCCTTTCAACCAACGACCCTTCCCACACCCACTCCCTCACGGGCACAGCTCTAAGTCTCTGGCACCGCACACCTGGGCATGCGCACACTTACCCTGCTCACGGGCCTCCATCCCACCCGGCTGAGTGGCCTGAGGGCGCCGAAGGGCAGGAGGTAGTAGAGGATGGTCAGGGGCCACGAGCGCAGTTTCAAGGCGGGTCTGGACATGCAGCTCAGCTGGCCCAGCCTCCGCCGCAGGGCCAGCTGAGGAAAGTGCAACCTGCGGGCACACGTCCAGCACGGCTGGGTCAGTGCTGGGGGCTCGGTGGGACCAGGCACACTCCCTCGGCCTCTGCTACTCCTGCCCTACCTCCGCAACCTGCCTCAATGGAGGGCAAGTCCCCAGAACGGCAGCGCCCCGTCCCCACGCCACCCTGAGTTAGGGGCTGGGCCACCTAGCTGGCTGACTCATGTCCCCGTCCTTCCCCCCTGCCAGCTGGCTAAGAATGGGGGCAGCAGATGAAGGAGGGTCAACCCCAATTCCTGGGCATCTCTCAGGAGCAACTTGGGAGCGCAGCTGTGGCTCACCAAGGGCCCAGAAGGGGGAAGGCGGAGAGGAGAGCTTGCTTTGTGCCCCAGCTTCCCACACAAGGCCGGAGCCAGGGACAGCCCTGCCCGCACAGGCCTGGGGAAGGCGAGCCGGCGGCCAGTACACAGCGTGCAGCACGGAGGTTGGCTCAGTGAGTCCTTCCCTGCGTCCACTGCAGGACACCCGGCTGCGGGCCTCACCGCCTCATCTATTAAAGACAATACCTGGAAGGAAGTGTGTCTCACACGCACGCACACGATGCCCCCATCCCCCTAAGAATGGAGCTCTGACCGCCCTCATGGTCTCTAGAGCAGATTAGGCCCTTTAAAACCCATCCCCAGGTTTGTGGGGGGCCTCCCCCGCCCAGCCCCCTCCTCCCACTCGGCTGCCCCCCCCCTCCAGGCCTCAGCTCACTCGACCAGCTTTAGAAACTCAGTGTCACACAAGGCACAGAGGCCTTTCCCGGGGAACCCCGGGCACCTGACTGCAGCCAAGTCCCATCACATGCCTGGCCCCCCCACCTCAGTGTAAGCACAGGAGACCACGCCACTACCCTCTCGAATGTCCCCATGCCTCAGAGTCCTCATCTGCAACATCACCCCATGCAACTGTGCTGTCAGGCAGATCCTGCCTCCTGGGTGCTGAGCCAACCAAGGAACAAAGGCCGGGTCCAGCAGTGATGGCGAGAAGTCACTGTGCTCCAGGCAGGTGCTGCGCGGCGCACTAGCTGCCTGGCTTCCCTCCCTTTTGTCTCTCGCCCCCTCCCTCTCCCCCTCCGAACAGGTTTGAGCCAAGACAAACAAATCACGGCTTTCTCCAGCCCCACTCACTGCAGAAAGGCTGCGGGAGAAGGGAGCAGCTCTCTCCCCGGCTCCCAGGCAGGCGCAGGAGGCAGTGGCGTGGGGTGGGGGGAGCAAGGACCAAGGCCCCCCCCACCCGCGGCACCTGCCCCCTAGCCCCCCAACCTCAGGTACCTGAAGCGGGCTCTCCTACTCAGGCCCTCCTGGCCTGGCCCCTCCAGCCTCGGGGGCTCTCCCCCAGGCCCCCGACTGCCGCCTCCACTGCGGGGCCTCTGGACATGAACTCTGACCTTCCTGAGGTCGTGGCGGGGCACGGCAGGGTTAGGACGAGGCGGGCAGCATCTCACCATTTCGCTGCTGCTCGGAGCTCTGGTCCTCGCCGTGCCTCTGACTGACACATCGTGGGCAGGCGGCGCAGGGAGGCGGCGCAAGGCTCGCCGCTCTCCTCGCTCTCCTTTGTTTTTCCTCCTGCCTCCCCTTCCCCCTGCGGGAGGATCTCCTGCGCTGTCACGGCTCCAGGGGCGCTGCTGGTGCCGCTTCCGGGTTCTCTCGGAGGTTCACGGGGCGTGGGTTAGAGTCAGCGCTATTGCAAACAGAGGCACCGGTCACCTTCTCAGGCGTCCTGCTTGGGGACCACTCAGAGACAAAGCAGGCCCCTAGACTTGACCTGCTTTGTCCCCTAGGCTTGGCCTAGTGCCTACCATCCTGGGCTCACCCACTCCTTCCCTCATGGCAGCTGGGTGGGCAGCGGGTGGGAGAGACCCTAGGGTGCACGATCCAACTGGCCATGGTGGGGCAGTGGTGGTCGGGGCACTGCCAGGGCCTCTGGCTGGGGTGCTGCTGGGCTCAGGGAGCATGGGGTGGGAACCCGAGCCTGGTGCTCCGGGGCTCCATGGCTCCAGGCAGGCGGCCCCTCCCTCCTGAGGACCTGACCCATTTTGGATTCAGGTTACAAACGAGCATCTGAAGAATGAGAGGAGAGGGAGGGCAGCCGGGCAAGGTAAGGCTTTGTGCTGTGGACTAGGCATCCTGGACGCTGTGGCTGCCTCTTCCCCCTGCCTCTGAGCCTCCAGTTCCTGACTGACCAATCCCAGCCTCACAAGCTCTGTGTCTGGGTACTCTCAGGGAAAAACCAGTCTAAAGGGTGGGGAAGTGGCCGGGCCCGGGGCCCGGGTCCAGCACAGCTCTTTCTATCTTTGCTCCAGAAAGGCACTTTGGCCTGGCCCCTCCCAGGTTCTCTGTCCAGCTCTGACCACACCTCCCACTACACAGATAGCGGGAAGAGCAAACACACCCCAGCTGTTCCAGCCTCACGCAGGGCAGTCACCCTCCCCAGGAGAAGCGGCTGCACTCCACCTGGCCTCCAGACTCAACCGCAGGCTTGGAAGGCAGCAGGTGTCTGTCACCTATGAATGAAGAAATGTAGTCCCCAAGACACAAAAGAGACCCAGGCGAGGACCGGCCTAGCCTGGCCAACACACTGATAGAGCAGGAGCCTCGAGCACACTGAGACCTCCCTCCACCCACGTGACACAGGCCTATCTCAGCCAGAGGTGAGGGTCCAGCCTACACCTGCCTGCCAGAACCACTGGCTCCACCTGGAGCCAGGACAAGGTAACTAGAGTCTTGACATGAACGTGGATCTCTGTCCTGACTGAGAAAATGTCAAGGCCTGGCGGGGCAGCAGATCCCTCCAACAAGCTTTTGCCAGGCCTCTCTCCTAAGGGCAAGGGCAGCTCTCTGGGGAATGAGCAGGGCAGAGCACCCCCTCCACCCCCCCAACTCCACACACCCAGCAAGCAGTTGCTACAGGAGTTTTGTCACCAAGGCAGCACCAACGCAACAGACACAGCACCACCCATCCAAGGGCCAGGCCTGGGCCCTGTGGAGACCCCTGGTCACTCCCATTAACTTTCTTATGGAGACTCAACCATTCCTCACATCCTCACATCCACCCGCCAGCACGCCAGCGAAACAGAAGCACAGTGCCTGTGGGGAATGGTAAGCTGGGACCTGGCTCCTCTGGGGCTCTTTCCCTGTTCCAAGGAGCCCAGGCTGGATGAGTTGCTGGCTCACACCCAGAACTCCTGGGGACAGAAGCATGGCCTTGTGGGATGGCAGGAGAGGAGGGGATCCTGAGAACCTCAGCCTCCCACCAAGTTTCCCTCACTACCGTAACCTAGTGGGATGCTAGGTTAGGAAATGTCAACTCTGAAAATGCCAGAAAGGTACAAGCCTACAAATCTAGGCTGGTCAGAATCTACGCGCGCTCAGACTACTGTGGACATCTTAGTCCTTCATTCTCCCGGGCACTACCATGGGCTGCCAGGCCTCTTTTGCAGGTGGGAGCCCTTCTGAAAAACCTAAGGCCTACAAGGCCAGGGAACTGGCCTGCCTACACGGCTCAGCAGGGCAGGGCCACCAGGTGCTCCTTCCTCCCTACAGCAGAGGAAGCGCCTGAGGACGAGCTCTGGCAATGACCCAGAACTCCCCCATAGTCTGGAGCACCAACCTCCACCTCTCCACAGGGCAGGGACAGACAAGGGATTCTTGATCACTGTTCTAGCCCTTCTAAACTGAGACACTGACGCCAGGGTGGCCCTGCTCCTCAGAACACCACCTGTGGGCTCTGTAAAGTCTCCAGGGAGCAGAAAAATGTTCTGTCCCCAAAAATGGCATGGTCTGTCAGTCTGTGGGGCCTACGAGTGGCTGCCTTCTCACCTCCCAAGGCGAGGGACCTCCCAGCCAACAGTGCTTCCAAGCCTCTCCCTTCCCCAACCCCAAACTGCCCTCACTCCACAGCCACTGCACCTAGCAAGTCGCAGTGTCTGCCCGAGCTCAGGCTCTGATGAGGACTGGCTGAGGCAAGGAGCACTCACCCCCGCCCCTTCTGAGTCAAGATGGCTCTGTAGAGGTCAATATCAGACCCACCAGCTGGACTTGATGCTATCCTGTGAACTCGGAAGGCCATGTAGTAGGTAACATCAATGAAATCCTGGTGCCCTCCACCACCCCCATCCAGATAACTGGTCAAGGCCTTGGCAAGTTATAGGAAAGGAAAGTTGTCCTGCCAACTTCCCTTGAAGCTAGAGCACAACCCCTCAGCGGCAAAACCCTACTTCCACCCCAGCACACCCCAGCGCACCTTCCTGTCCAACAATGCAAACATACTCAGGGAGGTCGGAAAAGGGGAACACGAGGGCATTGGCAGCCCCTATGAAGGACAGAGAGAAAACAAGCAGCAAAGGTTGATGAACCACCCAAGGGACAGGGGAGACGGGGAGGAAATGCTATTCAGGGACCCCACTGTACCTGGGTGGAAGGCAACCATACCTGCCCCCAGTGGAATGGAACATTCCAACTGAAGTCCAGGAATGGAGGGGCTGTGGGCAGGCCTGGCCGTGAGTGGACGCAAGCAAGACTCAGGACTCAGTGAACTCAGAGTCTGGCACATTCCAGGGATGGAGCCAAGGGCTGGAGGGGCAGTGATTCCCACTCAGCTGCCCACCCTGGAGGGCTGGGCCTCCTGCCCTAGCTCACCTGGGGCCGATCCACAGGACGGCTGTGCCCGGTGGGCGACTGACCCATCATGGCCCGCAGTCCAGGACCAGAAGTGGACAAACTGTCACAAGTAGAGGATGGGAAAATGGATCCTCCCGGGTCCAACCAGGCAGATCATCTGTGAGGAATTGGGCACAGGAGGAGTGCAGAGGAAGAGGAGGGGGATTTCTAAGAGAGGAGGAAGGAGCGGGACAAAGAGACAAGCCAGGTCTTCCTCAGTGTCCCAGAGAAAAGGAGTCTCTCGTCAGTCAGCCGGCTTACCTCTCCCTCAGGCGCCGGCCCGCCCGGAGGCAGCGGCAGAGCCCGAGGAGCCGCAGGCTTCCCGCCCACCCCCGCACGCAGCGCGGCGGCGCGGCGGGCCGAGGATGCGGAGGAAGTGAGCTCAGGCAGCCGCCCCGTGACCGCCCGAGGGACAGGAAAAGGCCCCAACTTGGTCAAGTTAAGTTCTTTAGGTCCCTCGGGTTCCAAGGTTCCCTGTGTTGAAGGAGCCAACCAGCGGCCCCGAAAGTGCTAGAAGGCACTCCCACCCGGCGGGTCGGAGCGGAGCGGTGTTCCCGGCGGCGGGACGGGGCGGGCATCTCCCAGCGGCTGCGGGTCACCTGTGGCTCCGGGGGACTCACCGGTCAGGTCAGCGGGTCTCCAGCCCTGGCCTCAGGGCGGACAGGGGCTCAGGGCGGCCTCCAGGACGGGACGGCGAGGACGGGTCTGGAGGAGGCACACCCGGCGTTAAAGCCGCGGCTCCCTGTGAGCTCCAGCCAAGGTCCAGGAGCCCGAGGGCCCCTTTAAGGGGAGGGGCCGCGGAGGGGAGCAGGGGAGGGGCGGGGCGGGCGGGCGGGCCCGGCCTCACCCGCGGACGGCGCCGCCCTCGCCCTCGCCCGCCTCGCAGGGCACGGTGGGGCCTGGGGATGCCTCTGGAAACGGGGACCCGCCTTTGGCCTCTACCTGGCGTCCGGAGTGGCGGCCTGCCCCCACGCCACCCCCAGCTCTCAAGGAAGGGCCCCACTTACGGAGACCTAACCGAGGACTGGCCGGAAAGCCAGCTCCAGGAGCCCTTTCACCCCGGACGCCGGGTCAAAGGTGGGAAGAAGTCCTTAATTCCTCCACACCCAATCCTGCAGGGGCCTCCGGCCGCCCCCAGGCCCCAGCTCCCATGCCACACACGGATCAAATGCCCAGACCCAAAAAGGGACACCGACCCAAGAGCGAGGCCCACTCCGGCAGCCTGGGAAACCCCGGGGTTCTTTCCCCGGCTGAGGAGCCGAAGGCTCCTTCAGAGACAGGAAGATGAGCCAGGAGACAGGAAAGGTACTTTTCACAACTATCAAAAAGGCCAGACTTAAGTTAAAACCAGGACATAAATTATAAAAAGCAGATAAACTTCCAACGTACTCCTGCTGAGATTCCTTTATAAGATTTGCAAACATAGGAAGGGCTGGCTTTATACTTTGAAATAGTGGTTAAAAGAAAAAAAAATCTCAATTCCTCTGGACTAGGTAGAGACAAAGAATGAATGAACTGTCACGTTGGGCAAGAGGACCTGAAAGTTATCAGTGTTTTGGGTAAACCTCATCCTTTTGACCCACCCCCAAACCAGAAACTAAGGCTCAAGAGTCTCTAGACTGCCTTGTATTCCTCCAGTTCAGAGGAAAAGTCTCTGTCTTCCACCTCTGGCTAACTTTAACCCTGTGGTGCTTTCCATGAGTGGTGTGCAAGGACCTGCGGTTCTGCACGCAAACTGGGAAGTTGGGGGAGGCCCTCGTCCCCCCACTGGACCGGAGAGCCTGGTCTGCAAGGTCATCAGACCACCCCATGTCTGATGGGGTGTAAAGAACAGGCCTAAAGCACAAAAGATAAGGGACCACCACACCAAAAAGGAGCCTCATTCACGTCTGATCTGTGTGCCGCAAACTCGGTGGCTGGTTAAGTGGCCTCAGCAAGCTTGGTCATTTCACACAGGGCTCCAAGAATACTCTGACCACAAAGAATTTAATTTCAAAAACAACATCTAGAACAGGACAGACCATGGAGAGATGCAACTGGTGGTCACAAGACAACACAGTGCTGACAACAAGCACACCTCTCCCCTACATCCAGCCCAAGCAAGTGCTGTGGGAAGAGCGTGCCCCACCCTGGGCTGCAGGGGGACACGAGAGAAGACTCTGAACCTGCTTTCAAGGGCTTTCTTTGTACTCCACTCCTACAATGCATCTGTGGGAGCAGCGAGGCAGTTACCAGATATAGTCCCAGCCATGCGGGGACCTCAGGTTTTGGCACAGGCTGCCTCTCCTGACCTGTGCCCACAGCAACCACCACTGGCTGATCAGGACCTTCTGTGCACCCCTAACTCCTCCCCCATCTCAATGTGCCAGGGAGACACCACTAAAAATGGGATAAGAAGGAATTAAGCACAAAAAGATGCTGACACAAAATCCTGGCCCCACCAAATTACAGCACTAGAAAGCCCTCAGAAGACCATTCAGATTCCCCAAGTCTCCAATACTTGGAGACCAAGCCAGCTGGGCTCTCCATTCCTGCACAAACTCTGCCTTAGCTAACAGTCTGAATTCCAATAAGCTCCTTGTAGAAAGGCATGTGCTCCCCAGTGTGCCTTTCCAATCACTTTACTCCTTTATGGTGGGGACAGGGAACGTCAGCTCATAAGCTCTCTGTGGCACAAGGCAGGGCAGACGTGTAATGTGCCTTGCAAGCTTCTAGTGGCCAACTGCCTACACTGACAATTTTGTATGGCCTGTGAATGATGGTATAAATATCCAAACAGCATTAGGCACAAAAAAATTCCCATCCCTGATAAAGGTTTTGGTTTTTTTGTCTTGCCTGGGGCTTGAACTCAGGGCCTGGGCGCTGTTCCTGAGCTCTTTTTTTTTTGGTTGTGGGGCTTGAACTCTGGGTCTGGGTGCTGTCCCTCAGCTCTCCAACTCAAGGCGAGTACTCTACCACTTGAGCCACAGCATCATTTCCAGTTTTCTGGTGGTTTATTGGAGATAAGAGTCTCACAGACTTCCCTACCCAGGCTGGCTTTGAACCATGATCCTCAGATCTCAGTCTCCTGAGTAGCTAGGATTCCAGGCATGAGACACAGGTGCCCCGCCCTGTTCCTGAGCTTTCTTATGCTCAAGTACTCTACCACTTGAGCCATAGCATTACTGCAGGCTTTCTCTGAGTTCAATGGAGATGAGTCTCACAGACTTTCCTGTTCTGGCTGGCTTCGACTGCTATCTTCAGATCTCAGCCTCCTGGGTAGCTAGAATTACAGGCGTGAGCAACTAGTGCCCACACCTTGTCAAACCCATTAACCAGCCCTAGGTCTGCCCTGAGATCAGCCCTTCCCACCTTCCAAACACACCCTCTTCAGTCCCATTTCTAGATTTCCAGTAAAAATGTTAATTTCTTAGAAAAGTACCCCTCCCCCCAACACACACATCGAAAGTTTACTTCCACATCTCGACAGAGGTTCCTTTAGGCCACTACTAAGTCCTTAACACTTCCCATCCGTCTGGGCCTCTAGGGAGGAACTGCCATCTAGTGCCGCTAGCTGACTCTGCAGGCTCAAGGGCTTCTCAGGCCCTCACTGGGTGATTTTCACACACTCCCTGCTCTGGAGTGATGTCCTGTGTCAGGGGATGGAAAACAGCCAGCCCCAGGACAGAAGTGGTAGGTGCTCACAGCAAATTCTCATTTCCCAGAGGCCAACAGAAAAGTCTGGAGTGTGGACATGTATGAAGGACCTCGGACAATTTCTCCCAATCCTGCCCAATATATCCCTTTCCAGTGCAGGAATGTTTCTTGTCAGCCCCATTAATCCACAGAATTAGAAAGCCCCTTGAGCCATGCAGAGTCCTCTAGCAGCAACTTAAGAACTAGCATGAAATGGAGGGGTAGTGGGGAATGAACCCAGACCCCTGGATTTCTCCCAGCCTGGCAGGCTAGCCTTGTTTTTAAGTTACTCATCTTCAGGTCCAGTCCCTGGCTTTCCCACACATCTTGACATCCACCATGCTTTCTCAACAACACTCCTGCTAGGCACCAAGTAAAACAGTGCTTACTAAATATGTACTCCCTTCCTGCAAGGAAGGGACTAGGTATTCATATGGATGTTATTCTCATTGAACAACTATCAGTGCACTACAGATGAGAACTAAAGCTACATACAGCACATCAAGTTTAAAAGCATACAGCCGTGTCTGATGGTACATCCATGGTACATATGATAGCATAGAGGGGTACTTGTACACAAGCCAAGGGTGCTCCAGTGGGGGACAGTAAGGACATGGTGCTTTCACAGGGTCCTGCCTTACTGCGTTAACTGATTTGTCGTATTCCTTTCCATGAACTGGATCCTGCATGATTTGTGCTACAGAAGGGCAGAAATAAAACAGCAATGCTCAGAGCAGGGGCCAGTGTCCTGGGCTTCTCCTCTGCATGGTTGCCCCTCACCCCTAGCCCCGCACAGCCCAGCTTTCCATCATGGTCTGCTGTCCGCTGGTCCAGCAGACAAGGAAGAGAGATGTACTAGAACTAGGAGAGTTTGTCACCAGATTGCATACTGTGTGGTGTACAGGTCACCGAAATACTAACAGGAAAGCCCAAGAGTCACCCCAATGCCCTGCTGTGCACTGCCCCACACCCCCGGCAGGTGATGTCATGTATCACCTGTGGTTTACAGACACTGCAGACTTAGGTTTAGTTAAGAAGCTCTTAGCAACTTTGTCTATTCTCCCTTTTTAAGGGATTACGTATTTGAAAACCTTTCATAAACCCTAGGTTGGCCAGTAGCTGGGCCTGCACGTTCACATGACCATGCTCTAACAGCTAATGATCAAGTTGTAATACAACCCTGGTCTTACATCACTCTGAATGGGACCTTTTTCTGTACTTTTTCTACATGAAATTATGATAAGGAGTGACAGGGTCCCACAATCAGCAGCCTGAGAGACTTAGTCAGGCTCAAAGCATTTGCTACTTCAGTCCTGAAGTGACCATAGGCCAGTGGTCAAGATTTTGAGAACTCCTTCCATTATATAGGGCAAAGAAGAAACAGAGAAAGCTATGAAAAAACAATATCCTGGACTGGGAATGTGGCTTAGTGGTAGAATGTTTGCCTAGTGCGTGCCTCAGTACCACATAAAAGAAAAAGCTGGATGTGGCACTTTGGCTCAAGTGGTAGAGTGCTAGCCTTGAGCAAAAGGAGCTCAGGACAAGGACCAGGCCTGAGTTCAAGCCCCAGGACTGGCAAAAAAAAAAAAAAAAAATCCTGTGTGTGTATGTGCATCTGTGTCCTTTACCTGTTCAAGATTTCTTCAAGGCACTTCAGCCATTTAACAAGTCTGCGTCTACAAACTGTCTGTCTCACCCATAAAAAGGGAAGTCCTAGGTTTTATTTATAAGTAGATCCCCAGAATCTCCACAGGGCCTGGCTTATAGAAGTAACTGAAAAATTTGTTAAGTGAAGGGGTTAATGCAAGAAGAAAGGAATCATGTTCATCTATGTATGTCTATGTTCATCTAGTATGGTCTTGTAGCATAGTAGGCCAACTACAAATAGAAATAGTTATTTTATTTTTGGGTCCAGTCGTGGGGCCTGAACTCTGGGCCTGGGCGCTGTCCCTCAGCTCTTCAGCTCAAGGCTAGCACTCTACCCCTTGAGCCACAGCTCCACTTCCAGTTTTTTTTTCTTTTTGCTTATGTGGTGCTGAGGAATTGAACCCAGGGCCTCAGATATACAAGGCAAGTGCTCTACCACTGAGCCACCTTCCCAGCCCAGAAATAGTTATTTTAGAAACCAAACATGTCACAAATCATAAAGGTGTCCGTATCTTTTGCAAATGGCAATCCTATCCCCTAGTCAGTAACTGGGATGCCAGAAAGCACTGTGGCACAGGAGCTACTCACGGTACTGTTATGGAGTGTTGTAATGTTATCCCAGAGTAACATGGTTGAGGTTAAAAAAAAAAAAAGCACTGTATGGAATAATTATATCCATTAGAAACAAACTCAAGATGGGGCTGGGAAGGTGGCTTAGTGTAGAGCGCTTGCCTTGCATGCATGAGGCCCTGGGTTCAATTCCTCAGCACCACATAAGCAAAAAGAAAAAAGCCGGAAGTGGTGCCGTAGAATGCTAGGCTTGAGCTGAAGAGCTGAGGGACGGCGCCCAGGCCCAGAGTTCAGGCCCCACAACCGGACCCCCCCAAAAAACCAACTCAAAAAGTGAAGGTAAGAAAATAAAGCTCATAGCCAGGTGCTGGTAGTTCACGCCTGTAATTCTAGCTACTCAGGAGGCTGAGATCTATGGATCATGGTTCAAAGCCAGCCTGGGCAGGAAAGGCTATGAGATTCTTATCTCCAATTAGCCACCAGAAAACCAGAAGTGGTGCTGTGGCTGAAAGTGGTAGAGGACTAGCCATGAGCAAAAAGTTCTGGGACAGCACCCAGGCTCTGAGTTCAAGCCCCAGGACCAACCAAAAAGAAAAAGAAAGCTCATGATTATACCACCTACTCATAAGATGAGAAGGGGTGGGGCTCATGACTGTTCTCTCTGTTTTCTGTCATTTAAATGAAAGCAAGGTTAATTTCCTCATGAGCTTTGAGACCACTTACTGGGAGAAAGGACAATATCAAAATAAATGGTAGTGGAAAAACTTGATATCCCATGCAAAGAATGGAATTAGATCCTTCTATTACATTCAAAAATTAACTGATGCTGGGCACTGGTTGTTTATGCCTGTAATCCCAGCTACTCAGGAGGCTAAAGTCTGAGGATCAAGAATTGAAGCCAGTCTGGGCAGGGAAGTTCATAAGACTTGTCTCCAATAACCAGCAAAAAATACTGGTAATGGTGTGGCTCAAGTTGTATAAAACCAGCTTTGAGCAGAGAAAGCTAAGCTCAGGTCCTGAGTTCAAGCCCCAGTACTGGCACAAATAAATTAATAAATATGTTTATAATTTAGCTCAAAATAAAACCAGGTGAGTGCCAGTGGCTCACATCCCTATAATCTTAGCTACTCAGGAAGCTGTTCTAATGACAGGTTTGGAGTTAGCCCAAGCAGAAAGATTTGGCAGACAAATCTTCAAAATTCTTACCTCCAATTAACCATCACAAAGCTGGAATTGGAAGTGTGGCTCAAGTGGCAGAATCTCAGCAATGATCAAAATAGCTGAGTTAGAGCTTGAGGATCTGGGGGTGGGGTGGGGTGGTAAAGAGGTCTAGGACATGGCTCAAGAGGTAGAGAGCTGGCCTAGCAAGTTCAAGAGTTCAAATCTTAGTACTCCTCAAAAGAAAACAACCAACTTTTTTCCCCCCTGTCAGTCATGGGGCTTGAACTCAGGGCCTGGACACTGTCCCTGAGTGCTTTTGCTCAAGGCTAGCGCTCTTTGAGCCACAGTGCCACTTCCAGTTTTCTGGTGGTTAATTGGAGTTAAGAGTCATAGACTTTCCTGTCCAGGCTGGCTTTGAACCACAATTTTCAATCTCAGCCTCCTGAGTAGCTATAATTACAGACATGAGTCATTAGTGCCCAGAAACAACGAACTTTTTTTTTTTTTACTATACAGAGGGGTTACAATTACATGGGCAAGATAATGAGTACATTTCTTTTTTTTTATTGTAAAGATACTATACAGAGGGTTACAGTTACATGAGTAAGGTAATGAGTACACTTCCTATTGAGCATTGTTACCCCTCCATTGTTTTCCCCCTACCATCCCCTCCCTCCCTACCTTCCCTAAGGTTCTTTTTTTTTTTTGATTGTGATTAAGTGATTATATAATTTCCCGAATTTCACAGTATTGTGGAATAATGATGCTCATTTAAAGTCACACGTTCATTCTAACTTTCCTGGAGCAAATTGTCTATCACAGTCTATAACATATAACGGTGTACACATATACACCATACATGTGATCAGCAGCATGGGGATATTTAGTAGTGGTTCGGCCAGATGAGTGGGAGTTCTTTGTTTCTTAAGTCCTGTTAGCTTTGTCGTATCACCTAACATTTTGGATTTAGCATCCACTTATCAGGGAGACCATGTACCGTTTGTTTCTTCGTTCTTGCCTTACCTCGCTCAACATGATTCCTTCTAGCTCCATCCATTTCCCTGCAAATGCCATTATTTTGTCATTCCAGAAACAACAAACTTTTTTTTTTTTTTTGGGTCCGGTAGTGGGGCCTGAACTCTGGGCCTGGGCGCTGTCCCTCAGCTCTTCAGCTCAAGGCTAGCGCTCTACCACTTGAGCCACAGCGCCACCTCCGGCTTTTTTTTTCTTTTTTGCTTATGTGGTACTGAGGAATCAAACCCAGGGCCTCAGGCATGCAAGGCAAGCACTCTACCACTGAGCCATCTTCCCAGCCCCGAAACAACAAACTTTTAAAAGACAACACAGAAGCTGGAGTTGGTGGCTCACATCTACAACCCTAGCTACTCAGGAGACTGAGATCTGAGGATCAAGGTTCAAAGCCAGGCTGGGCAGGAAGATCTATGAGATATCGCAATTAACCAACAAAAAACCAGAATGAAGTACTGGCTCAAGTGGTTGAGCACTAGCCTAGAGCAAAATAACTAAGGTATGGTGCTCAGGCCCTGAATTCAAGTCCCAAAACCAGCACTAATTAAATAACTAAAAAAATAATGATCCAGGAACAGTAGTTCACGCCTGTAATCCTAGCTACTCCAGAGGCTGAGATCTGAGGATTCTGGTTCAAAGCCAGCATAGGCAGAAAAGTCCCTGAAAGACTCCAATTAACTACCAGAAAACCAGAAATGGCGCTATGATTCAAAGTGGTAGAACACTAGCTTGAGCAAAAAAGAGCTTAGGGACAGCACCTAGGCCCTGAGTTCAAGGCTCATCACACACACACACACACACACACACGCGCGCGCGCGCGCGCGCGCATGCACACAGAAACAATGTTCACATCATCAGATTTTGGTAATAACTCAATACCAAAGCTCAGACAGCAAAAGGAAAAATATATAAATTAGAGTAACAGGAGCTGGGAATGTGGCTCCATGGTAGAGTGCTTACCTAGCATACAAGAAGCCCTGGGTTCAATTCCTCAGTACCATATAAACAGTAGAAGTGGCACTGTGGCTCATGGCAGAGTGCTAGCCTTGAGCAAAAGAAGCTCAGGGCAATGCCCAGGCCCTGAGTTCAAGCCCCGTGACTGGTAAAAATAAGTAAGTAAATAAATAACAACAAAAATAAATTAGAGTAGCAAAGTTCAAAATGTTTATGTGCCCAAAGACATTATCAAGGTGAGCAAACAACCAACCCATAGAACAGGAGAAAGTACGCAAGTCATATATGAGATAAAACATCTTTATCTAGAACATATAAAGAATTTCTGTAAGTCAACCAAGAATATCAAACAGAATCCAAAAACCAGCAAAGGACTTGAATATACATTTCTCCAAAGAAGATAAAGTAACTCTTCCTCATCCACAGTAGTATAGTCCAAACCTCAGCAGATATCCAAAAGAAGAATAATATCAAACCTTATACATATGCTTTTTTCCCCCAATATTCACATACTTAGGAACAGTGAGAGGTTATTAGCAATAATAAAAACACAAAACAACTCTAAGAATACACTGTAATAAAATTATTTAAAACAAGTATTATTTCTGGAATTTTCCATTCCGTAAGTCTGGACCAAACATGGATGAATAAAAGTTTGGAGTGTAACTGTGGATTAAGGGAGAGAATATAGTAAACCAATAACCAACCAGCATGGGACCCAATGCTTAACATTACCAACCATGAGGAAATGCAAAGAAATCCACACTCAGACGCCACCTTTCACTCTTCAACATGACTATGACCTACAAAATGTTGAGAATGTTTATGCATTGCTGCTGGTGATGTAAAATGGTTCTGCAGCTGTAGAAATTCAGTCCCTCCTCAAAAATTTAAATACAAATTACTGTGACCCAGCAATCCCCAACTGCAAACAGGCTCTAAGCAGATCCTTGTAGTGTCCACAGCTGCCAAATTCATGGAGCATGCCCCGCAGATGAACGCAACAGGTTCACGAACTGCGGGGAACAAGCTGTGGGGTGTATTCATGCATGTGCACATGGAGTGACTTTTTTTTTTCTTGGTGGGTCATGGGGCCTGAACTCTGGGCCTGAGCACTGTCCCTCAGCTCTTCTGCTCAAGGCTAGAGCCCTACCACTTGAGCCAAAGCGTCAGTTCCAGCTTTTTCTGCTTATGTGGTGCTGAGGAATCGAACCCAGGGCTTCAGGCATGCAAGGCAAGCACGCTACCACTGAGCCACCTTCCCAGCCCCTAGAGTGACTTTTTGTGGGAGCTGCTACCACCCATTTAAAGATCATCTGCCCCTGTGTTTCAGCTAGGAAAAAGAACAGAATTCTGGCTGAAGCTTGTCCACAGATGAACATCAATGAACCTGGAAAACATTATGTGCAATGAAAGAAGCCAGACACAAAAGGAAAAACAATGCCTAACTCCTTGGGGTATGTGGAATAAACATATTCATGACTTATGAATAGTTACCAGGCAAGGGTGGGGAATACTGACTGACTAATGGAAACTGTTGGGGGCGATGACAGGTCCAAGACCCTGGCAATGTACTTAACGCCAGTGATATATACTCAGTGTCAGGGGCTGCAGGAGACAGTAAAAGCTAAAGGAGAGGCCCTCCTGACAGGATTAGTGGCTTCACAAGAAGAGGCTGTGCTTGCTCTCTGTGTCAGGGAAAGGGGGCCAGGAAGAAAGCCCTTCCACAGCCTAGCCATATGAAGCATCTTTAAACCTCTGTTCTTTAAGCTATTTACTCTACAGTATTTTGTTACTGTTATGGCAGCATGAGCTTAGGTATATTTTACTGATGGAGGAAAAGGCAAGCTGAGAAAAGACAGGAGCAAAGAGAAACTTCAGTATTCCTGAGACTGTGATGGGCAAAACGCAACAAACATGAATTATTTCTGTGGAGGGGAAGGAGTGTCATTGGGATAGAGAGCAAAGTGGCATGGTAATGAGAAGAATCAAATAGACACACAGGATAGAGACAACAAAAGCTGACAGGTTGGCAAGAGAAGTGTGATGAGGGGCTGTGGCTGCAGCTCAGGTGGTGTGTAGAGCTTTTTGTCTAGCACACATAAGGCCCAGGATTCAATCCCCAGCACCAGAGGGGGAAAGGCAAGGACAGGAATGGCAGGATGTCCTTCTCCACTCCCCAAGAACTACGAGTCATCAGGGTCATGACCACTGCTCCATGCTAATGCTTCTTCTGGGTACAAATCACTTCCTCCTGGCATCTTCCCACCTCCTGTCCAATGAGCAAAGAGATGCTACTGAAGCAAGGTAACATTACAAGGGGCTTCCCCAAAACCTGCAGATGAGTAACTCAACTGAGCTCAAAACATGGGGCGATAGGGCAGGCTGATGTCTTTTTTTGGGGGAGTGGGGTCGGGGGGTATTCTGGTCATGGGGCCTGAACTCTGGGCCTGGGCGCTGTCCCTCAGCTCTTCAGCTCAAGGCTAGCGCTCTACCACTTTGAGCCACAGCACCATTTCCAGCTTTTCTCTTTTTGCTTATGTAGTGCTGAGGAATCGAACCCAGGGCCTCATGCATGCAAGGCAAGTGCTCTACCACTGAGCCACCTTCCCAGCCCCTAGGCTGGTGTCTTATAACAACAGAAGAAAGGGACAGATGACCCGTATGTGGGTGGGGAAACCTCCTATCAGCAGTCATTCCAGAAAGGGAATCATTCCATGGTAGGGCAGGGGGAGGAGAGAAGTGAGGAAATAAATCAGGCTTAATAAAGATGTAGGCATAAACTTTTCACAAGTCCTATGCATGGCTGGGGGGTGGGGGAGAAATGGGGGATGTGAACACTCAACAGGCATTATACCATGGAATGATCAGTACACTCAAATTCATGCCACAAGCAGGGTACCAGTGGCTCACGCCTGTAATCCTAGCTACTCAGGAGGCTGAGATCTGAGGATCACAGTTCAAAGGCAGCCTGAGCAGGAAAGTCCATGAGACTCTTATCTCCAATAAACCACTAGAAAACCGGAAGTGGCGCTGTGGCTCAAGTGGTAGAGCGCTCACCTTGAGCTGAAGAGCTGAGGGACGGCACTGAGACCCAGACCGACAAAAAAAAAAAAGTCTGATACAAGTGGCAGGCAAAGTGGTGCATACCTGTAATAATGCCAGCATTCAGGAGGCTGAGACACAAGGGTTATGACTTTGTCTCAAGACTTAAAAAAAAAACAAAACTCAGTAACAGTCAGTATCAGGGAGCCACATCAGACAGATATCACTAGAAGTCCAACTTAGTAAGCAGAGGAGGAAAGGAAAGAAGAAAAACTTAGGAAAGCAGAAAAATGACAGGAAACACAATGCATCTCTCTACACTAACCATAAATGTTAATGGGCTCAAATCACCAATCAAAAGAAAAAGAATTACAGATTGGATCAGAAAACAAGGTCCATCCATTTGTTGCCCTCAAGAGACCCATCTCACTGCCAAAGATAAAAATAAATTCCGAGTGAAAGGATAGAAGAAGATCTACCATGCAAATGCTCCCAACTTGAAGGCAGGAGTTGCCATCCTGATATCTGATAAAATAAACGTTTCATTAAAATCAATATAAAAAGACAAGGGACTGGGAAGGTGGCTCAGTGGTAGAGTGCTTGCCTTGCATGCATAAGGTCTTGGGTTCAAATCCTCAGCAGCACATAAGCAGAAAAGGCCAGAAGTGGAACTGTGGCTCAAGTGGTAGCGCACTAGCCTTAAGCTGAAGAGCTGAGGGACAGTGCCTAGGCCCAGAGTTCAGGCCCCATGACAAAAAAAAAAAAAGACAGGAAACAATCCAAGAAAAGAATATCACCATTATCAATTTATACTCTCCAAACACTGATGCACCCAAATATGTTAAGCAAATATTCTCAGACTTACAGAATAAAATAGACCCAAATACAGTAATACTAGGAGACTTTAATACTCCACTTTCACCAAAGGACAGGTCTACCCACCAGAGGATTGGCAAAGAAGCCTCTGCATTAAATGATGCCATATCTCAAGCAGAATTAATTGACATCTACCAAGTTTTCCACCCTACAACAACCCAGTACACATTCTTCTCAGCAGCCCATGGAAATTTTTCCAAAATAGATCATATCAAAGTGCATACAAGGAATTTAAGCAAATACAAGAGGATCGACATAATTCCCTATATTCTATCCAACCACAGTGGAATCAAGCTAGTTCTCAATAACAAAGTATACTGTAGAAACTACTCAAACACATGGAAATTAAACAGCACACTTCTGAGCAACACTTGGGTCACAGAAGAAATTAAAGGGACTGGGAAGGTAGCTCAGTGGTAGAGCACTTGCCTTGCATGCTTGAGGCCCTGGGTTCGATTCCTCAGCACCATATAAGAAAAAAGCCGGAAGTGGTGCTGTGGCTCAAGTGGTAGAGTGCTAGCCTTGAGCTGAAGAGCTGAGGGGCAGCGCCCAGGCCCAGAGTTCAAGCCCCACGACCGGACTCCAAAAATAAAAAAGAAGAAATTAAAAAGTTCCTACAATTTAATGAAAATGAATATACATCAGAAAGAAACCTGTGGGACACAGAAAAAGCAGTCCTGAGGAGCAAATTTGTTGCTCAGTGCCCACATCAAAAAAATAGAGGAAGATGAAGTAAATAATCCCATGACGCAACTAAAACTGCTAGAAAGAACCTAAAGTTACTAAATAGAGGAAGATAACCAAAATAACAACTGAAATTAACAAGATAAAGACTAAGAAAACTACAAATACAATTAATAAGACAAAAGGCTGTTTTTTTGAAAAAATTTCAGTAAAATTGATGGACCTATGGCAAGATTAACTAAAAAAAGAAGAGACCAAATCAATAAGATCAGGGATGCCACGGGAAAAATTACAACAAATACCCAAGACACCCAACAATTATAAAGAACTAGTTCCAGAATCTATACTCAATAAGGAAGGAAAACCTAGCAGATATGGATGAATTTTTAGAGAAATACAAATTGGTGGGGCTAGGATGGTGGCTCAGTGGTAGAGCGCTTGCCTTGCATGCCTGAGGCCCTGGGTTTGATTCCTCAGCACCACATAAGCAAAAAGAAAAAAGCCAGAAGTGGTGCCGTAGAGCGCTAGCCTTGAGCTGAAGAGCTGAGGGACAGCGCCCAGGCCCAGAGTTCAGGCCCCATGATCGGACCCAAAAAAAACAAAAAACAAAAAAACGAAATTGCCCAAACTGAACCAAGAAGAAATAAATCAATTAAATAAACCAGTAACTTACAATGAGATAGAAGAAGCGATCAGAAGTCTTCCAACAAGGAAAAGCCCAGGACCAGATGGATTCACTACAAAATTCTATAAGAAGGCTGGGAAGGTGGCTCAGTGGTAGAGCACTCGATTCCTCAGCACCACATTAGAAAAAAGCCGGAGCCGGGCGCTGGTGGCTCACGCCTGTAATCCTAGCTACTCAGGA
>NW_012267239.1:1871630-1887498 GCF_000151885.1 Dipodomys ordii | reverse complement strand
AAAGCCAGAAGTGGCGCTGTGGCTCAAGGGGTAGAGCGCTAGCCTTGAGCTGAAGAGCTGAGGGACAGCACCCAGGCCCAGAGTTCAGGCCCCATGACAGGACCCCCCCCACAAAAAAAATTTAGCCAACAGAATCCAGAAACTTTTTTTTTTTAATTATACATTACAATCAAGTAGGCTTCATCCCAGAGATGCAGGCATGGTTTAACATACGTAAATCAATAAATAATTAATCACATCAACAGGTCCAAGGTCAAGAACCTCATGTGGAAAAGACTTTTGATAAAATACAACATTCGGGCTGGGAATGTGGCTTAGTGATAGAGTGCTCGCCTAGTATGCATGAAGCCCTGGGTTCGATTCCTCAGTACCACATACACAGAAAAAGTTGGAAGTGGTGCTGTGGCTCAAGTGATAAAGTGCTATCCTTGAGCAAAAAGAAGCTTAGAGACAGTGCCCAGGCCCTGAGTTCAAGCCCCAAGACTGGCAAAAAAAAAAAAAATCATTCATGTTAAAAGCACTGGAGAAGATAGGAATAGAAGGAACATTCCTTAAAACAATAAAATCCATATACGACAGACCAACAGCCAATATTATACTTAATGGGGAAAACTACAATCAATTCTCCTAAAATCAGAAACAAGGAAGTGGCACTGTGGCTCAAGTGGTAGAGCGCTAGCCTTGAGCTGAAAGAGCTGAGGGACAGAGTTCAAGCCCCACCATAACCCCTCCCCCCCAAAAAAAATCAGGAACAAGGCAAGGATGCCTACTCTCACCACTCCTCTTCAATATAGTTCTGGAATCCTTAGCCAGAGCAATAAGGAAGAAAAAGACATTAAAGGATCTGCATAGGGAAGGAAGAAATTAAACTATCTCTTTTTGCAGATGATATATTATACCTCAATGATCTCTAAAACTCCACCCCAGAAACTCTTAGAACTTAAACTACTTTGGCAAAGTAGCAGGATACAAAATTAACCCACAAAAATTAGTTGCCTTTCTGTATACCAACAACATACAAGCAGAAAGGAAATCAAGGAAACAACCCCATTCACAATAACCTCAAAAAAAAATAAGTCAATAAAATATCTAGGAATTAACCTAACCAATGTAAAGGAACTACTTAGTGAAAACTATAAAAGCCTAAAGAAAGAAATCATAGAGGACACCAGGAAATGGAAAGACCTTCCATGTTCTTGGATAGGCAGAATTAATAAAGTGAAAATGGCCATACTGCCAAAATTGATATATAAATTCAATGCAATTCCCATTAAAATCCCCATGATGTACTTTACTGAAATAGAGAAAAAAAATCCAAAAATTCATATGGAACAACAAATCTAGATAGCCAAAGCAATTCTAGGCAAAAAAAGCAATTCTAGGCAAAAACAACAACACAGGAGGGATCATGATTCTGAACTTCGAACTTTTCATAGAGCCGTAACAACAAAGACAGCATGGTACTGGCACAAAAACAGACCTGAAGACCAATGAAATAGATTAGAAGATCCAGAAATAAAACCACACGCTTACAGTCAGCTGATAATTGACAAAGGAGCCAAAGACATACAGTGGAAGTATCATAACCTCTTCAACTATTGCTGCTGGGAAAACTGGGTGGCCACATGTGGAAAACTACCCCAGTCACCATGTACTAACATCAACTCAAAATGGATTCAAGACCTTAACATCAAACCTGAAACTCTAAAACTACTGCAGGACAGAGTAGGCGAGACACTTGAACTTACAGGCACAGGTAGAAACTTCCTGAACAGAATTCTAGGGTCACAACAAATTGGAGAAAGACTCGACAAACGGGACACCTTAAAATAAAAAGTTTCTGCACAGCTAAAGACATAGCAACCAAAGTAGAAAGATAGCCAAATAACTGGGAAAAAATATTTACTAGCAATGTATCAGACAAGGGACTAATATCCACTGTATACAGGGAACTCAAGAAACGAATCTCTCCCAAACCTAGCAAACCAGGGAACTAAAGAGAGAATTCTCAGAAGAAGAGATAAAAATGGCAAAGAAACACATGAGGAAATGTTCATCATCCCTGGCTGTAAAGGAAATGCAAATAAAAACAACACTTAGATACCACCTTATCCTAGCCAGAATGGCCTACATCCTAAATTCAGCCAATGACAAATGCTGGAGGGGATATGGAGAAAGAGGAACCCTACTGCACTGCTGGTGGGAATGTATACTAATACAACCACTTTTGGAAAGCAGTCTGGAGGTACCTCAGAAAGCTAAATATAAACCTCCGCCATGACCCAGCCATACCATTCCTAGGTATCTACCCTAAGCAACAGCAACCAGGATACAACGACACATGCACCTCCATGTTCATTGCAGCACTGTTCACAGTAGCCAAGATATGGAAACAACCCAGATACCCCACTACAGATGAATGGATCCAAAAAACTGTGGTATCTACAAACAATGGAATATTATGCAGCCATTAGAAAGGACAAAATAATAACATTCACAGGAAAATGGATAAAACTAGAAAAAATCATTTTGGGTAGGTAAGCCAAGAACAAAGAGACAAATGGCACATGGTCTCCCTGATATGTGGATGTTAAATACAAAATGCAAGGAGATACCACAAAGTAAACAGGGCTTGAGAAACAAAGGACCTCCACTTGTCCTACCATTACTAAATGATCCCCACGTTCTTGACCACATATATGGTATACGTGGTATAGGAGGAGGACACAGAATCAGAGGGAAATGGGAAAACATACAACAGAGGGGCCCATCAGCTGCACTGGACATTGATGAAAATGAACTAAGCAATTCAAGGGCAGTGATGGGAGGGAGGGAATGAACAGGAAAGAGGGAACAGCTACTAAGCAAAAGAAAAGAAATATACATACCACCTATGTGGAAGAACTAGTTGTATTGTCAAAGCTCTTAGAATTCACAAACTTTATACACCACAATAATGGCAATTTGCCTCATGAAGGTTAGAATGTGTTTGTGACTTTAACTATCATTATCTCTCAATAGTGTGAAATTTATGGAATCACTTAATCAAAATAAAAATTATTTTTAAAAAAGACAGTAAATTGGAAATGAACTTTACAACTTAAGGTGGGGGGGAATGATGGAGGTGGGGAGGGGAGGGATCATGGGAAAACAACAAGGAAAGGGGTAACAATGCTTGACAAGAAATGCATTCAACCAGGCACCGGTGGCTCACGCCTATAATCCTAGCTACTGAGGAGGCTGAGATCTGAGGATCACAGTTCAAAGCCAGCCCAGGCAGGAAAGTCCATGAGACTCTTATCTCCAATAAACCACTAGAAAACCAGAAGTGGCGCTATGGCTTAAGCAGTAGAGCACTCGCCTTGAGCTGAAGAGCACAAGGACAGTGCCCAAGCCCAGAGTTCAAGCCCCACGACCGACTAAAAAAAAAAAATGCATTCATTGCCTTATTCATGTAACTGTAACTCCTCTGTACAGCATCTTTACAATAAAATAAAATTAAAAAAGAAAAAGTCAAGTGCCAGCAACCCATACATATAATTGTAGCTACTTGAGGAGCTGAGATCTTTCAAACTCAGATTTTCTCAGTATGCTTTTCCTTCCCCGCCCTCCCCCGCCCCCCCAGCTGAGGACTGAACTCAGGGCCTTGTATTTGCCAGGCAAATGGCTCTCCCACTGAGTTTAATCTCCAACTCCAGGGATGCTTTTGAAAAGAGTGGCAATTCCCAGGAACATACCAGCTCACCCCAGGATGAGTCACCATGACACCAGCTTTGATCATGAACTTGCACAGGGTCAGACAGTTATAGCCCTGCACTACCCATGGTTAGGACTGTACTTGCCTAATGGAGATGGGTGTTGTCAGAGGAACAATCAAAGGCAAAAGCACACCACACTCGGAAAGTGTGACTCACAGTCACTTGACTCTTCATCGAAGGATTCTGTGATGTAATACCAGAAAACTCTGTTTTGGTTTGGTTTTTCAATCTGGGGTTAAATTATTATAAAGTCCAAGAATGTAACAACAGGCCAGGGGCAGGTGCATGAGTTAATCTGCATGTGCAGTTGGCTAAGTCACAGTTTTATAGGACTCTCAGCAATCAAATGAAATCTGCCAGGAGTGGTGGTGCAGGTATGTAATCACTGGTACTTGGGAGGCTGAGGCAGAATAATTATAAGTTCAAGGCCAGCCTGGGAAAATCAGGAAGATCTGTCTCAAGGACTGGGAGTATATACTTAGTGAGCACAGCACTTGCATAGCATGCATGGGGCCTTGAGTTCAATCCTGGGCAAATCAGGAAGATCTGTCTCAAAATAAAATTTAAAAGGACTGGGAGTATATACTCAGTGAGCACAGCACTTGCGTAGCATGCATGAGGCCTTGAGTTCAATCCTGAGCGCCAAAAACCCACAAAAACAAGTAAAATCTTTACATTGCATTCTACTAGAAGAAAATATTCAAAAAAAAACCTCAAAAGAATTTTGGAAGAAAGTTCATTATGTAACATGCAATTCCAATGGCAACAAAGATTTCTAGACAAACTATTCTAGAGCTGAATGGAATCTCAAAGTTATATTCCAATTAAACGTTTACAACAAGCACAAAAGAGTTGAGTGTGGTGGCACACAACTGTAATACCAATGAATAGGATGATAGAGACAGAAAGATTTATGAGATCTTGCCTCAAAAAAAGAAGTACTGATATTGGAGCAAGACTCACGTGGTAAAACACCATGGCTCTTAATTTAAACCCTCAGTATCAAATAAATAAATCCTGAATGTTTAAAAAAAATAAAAAAGAGAAGGTAGGAAAAAAGTGACGTACCCAATTCACATAGTCACCAAAGCCCTGGCTGGAACTCAACATCAGGATACAACTACCCACCAATGAAAGTGCTGTTAGATTGGACTCAGCTGAGACATGTCAATGAGTTGGAGAAGGTCATGAGGAAATCCAAACACATTACTCCATTCCACATGGGAAGTCTCAGTGTTCCCTGCTCTTCCCTAGGTCACTGGGCTCTAACACTGCTCCTTTGCTATTTGAGAGTTCTTGATTAAATTATGAAGTGAAAACAATTTTTACTTCTGTATGTTTTCCATATTTATCAACCTTAGATGGACTACATATGTGGTCAACAATCATTGCAGGTTGCCCCTACTTTTTGAGTGTGAGTGGTGGGGAGCATTTTGAACAATGATAATAAGGAAATTTGATCATTGTAGTCTGGTTCCTGGTGGAAACTAATCCACATCACAAAAACCCAGTCCTTTCAGCCTTCTCAAACCAACAAGAGAAGAACGGCAGAAGAACCAAAGTGTCCGCACCAAAGCAAGCATAAGCTCTGAGGATGTCAACAGCAGGAAATTTCTACTCAGGCCTTTAGGAGACCAGGAGTAGGTGGGAGGACAGGAGAGAAGCTTGACATGACACCAAACTTGTGGCTCCTGCATCTGGCCCAACCCACTGGAGTCACGGGCTTCCATAAAGCAATTGTGACTTATTCAACATTTCTACTTTGGGGCAGTTTAGAGTGACAGACAGCTGTGCAGGACGAGGCCGCAAGGCAGTTCTGCCTTCTGCCTACCTCCCAGTGACCGGCCAGTTTGGGTGGAATCTCCAATCCCAGCCTCTTCAGCTCCTGCTCCCTGTATTTCTCATACTGCCGGTACCCTGCATACCCGCCACCTGTCAACAGTAGAATGGGGAAGGGGCGCAGCAGGTACAAGGATCGGGCAGAAGCAGTATGAACTTTCCTGGAACCTGTAATAAAAAAAAAATTATAATAGCCCCTCAAAAAATAAAATACCTAGGAATTAACTTAACCAAAGAAGTGAAGGACCCCTATGATGAAAACTTTAAAAACATGAAAAAGGAAATTAAAGCACAACTAAGGAAGTGGAAAAACCTCCCATGATCCTGGGATTGGGAAGATTAACAGTGTGAAAATGGCAATACTGCCAAAGGCTATCTACAAATTCAATATACCCATCAATATCCCAAGTTCATTCTTCAATGAAACAGAAGAAGCAATCCAAAAATTCATATGGAATAAAAGACCCCCAATAGCAAAAATAATCCTTAGTAGAAAGAACAGCACTAGAGGAATGAATATCAATACCAAACTTTAAACTCCATTACAAAGCCATAGTAATCGAAACAGCTTGGAACTTGCACAAGAACAAATCTGAGGACCAATGGAACAGAACTGAAGACCTATAGAACCCACAGACCTATAGCCACCTAATCTTTGATAAGGGAGTCAAAAAAATAGGATTGAAGAAAGAGAGCCTCTGGAAAAATTGGCTAAACACCTGTAGAAAACTAAAGCTAGATCCTTATATAACACTCTGCACCAGAATCAACTCCAACTGGATCAAAGACCTTGAGGTAAAAGCAGACACCCTGAAAACATTACAGGAAGGAATAGGAAAAACTTTAGGGCTCCTTGGGACAGGCCAAATTTTTTTTTTGGGGGGTCGGTCGTGAGGCTTGAACTCTGGGCCTGGGCGCTGTCCCTCAGCTCTTCAGCTCAAGGCGAGCACTCTACCACTTGAGCTACAGAGCCACTTCCGGTTTTCTGGTGGTTTATTGGAGATAGGAGTCTCACGGTCTCTCCTGCCCAGGCTGGCTTTGAACTGCGATCCTCAGATCTCAGCCTCCTGAATAGCTAGGATTACAGGCATGTGCCACCAGCGCCCGGCTCCAAATTTTTTTTTAATTTTATTTATTTATTTTATTGTGAAAATACCGTACAGAGGGGTTACACTTACATGGGTAACATAACGATTACATTTCTTATCAAGCACTGTAGCCTCCTCTTTTGTTTCCCCTTCCTATCCTTCCCATCCTCCCCCCATCCCCCAAATTTTCTTAATAAAGACCCAGAAATACAACAAATCAAAGAAAAGTTGGACAAATCCGATTGCATGAGCTTCTGCATGGCAAAGGACATAGCTGACAAGATCAATTGAAAGCCCGCATGGCAAAGGACATAGCTAGCAAGATCAATTGAAAGCCCACGGATTGGGAAAAGATCTCCACTAGCCATACAATGGACAAGGGCCTCATATCTAAAATATACTCAGAACTCAAAAAATTAAATCCCCCCAAAACAAATCCTCAAAGAAACAACTGCCCCATTAATAAGTGGGTTCAAGATTTAAAAAGAGACTTCTCTGAAGAGGAAATAAGAATAGCCAATAGACTTATGAAGAAATGTTCAATGTCTCTGGTCATAAAAGAAATGCAAATCAAAACAACACTGAGATTCCACCTCACTCCAGTTGGAATGGCTATAATCAAGAAATTGAATAACAACAGGTGCTGGAGGGGATGTGGCCAAAACAGAACACTACTGCACTGTTGGTGGGAGTGCAAACTTGTTCAAACTTGTTCAACGACTCTGGAAAGCAGTATGGCGGTTCCTCAAAGACTCCACATAGAGCTCCCCTATGACCCAGCAATCCCACTTTGGGGCATTTATCCAAATGATCACAAACAAGGTCATACAAAGCTACTAGCACAGCTACGTTTATCATAGTATTAGTCACCATAGCTAAGATATGGAACCAACCCAGGTGCCCCTTTTTAGATGAATGGATCAAGAAAATGTGTGTGTGTGTGTGAATTCTATGCTTCTATCAGAAAGAATGACACTGCCCCATTTGTAAGGAAATGGAAAGACTTCGAAAATCATATTAAGTAAGCCAGATCCAAAGAAACATAGGTCACATGGTTTCCCTTATTCGAAATAATAAGTATACATCTAGGGTAATCTTTTATCTTTTTTTTTTTTTTGGGTCAATCGTGGGGCTTGAACTCTGGGTTTGGGTGCTGTCCCTGAGCTCTTCAGCTCAAGGCGAGCACTCTACTGCTTGAGCCACAGCTCCACTTCCGGTTTTCTAGTGGTTTATTGAAGATAAGAGTCTCACAGACTTTTCTGCCCAGGCTAGCTTTGAACCATGATCCTCCTGAATAGCTAGGATTACAGGTGTGAGCCACCAAAGCCTGGCTTCTAGGATAATCTTATCAGATGAACAGAGTAGCTCAATAGCTATGTACTTATGACCATATAAGATGATGTTAAGGGGATGTTGCCTAGCAAGTGCAACGTCCTGGGTTCGATCCCCAGTACCAAAAAAGAAAACACACAAAAAAATACAGTTTAAAAAAAAACCCAAACAAGATGATGTTAAGGGAAATGAACTCCAAGACATAGACATAAGAGGTTTTTCTTTGTTGTTGTTTTTAATGTACTATGTGATTTTTTTGTTTCTTTTGTATGTTCTTCCCCTATGGTATATCCCCTGTTGTCACTGTATTTGATTTTGGTACCCTGGTATTATACGTTTATTTGAATTAGGTAAGGCAAGGGGAACAATAGAATGGTGAGACAAAGGACAAGGGGGGAGCCAATGTAACAGCGATATAAATAAGACAATATGTTGGAAATGATTTATACAACTGTGGGGGAGAAGGATAAAAATGAGGGGAGGGGTAATAAGTCTGACAAGAAATGTATTTATGGGGCTGGGAAGGTGGCTCAGTGGTAGAGCACTTGCCTTGCATGCCTGAGGCCCTGGGTTCGATTCCTCAGCACCACATAAGCAGAAAAAAGCTGGAAGTGGAGCTGTGGCTCCAGTGGTAGAGCACTAGCCTTGAGCTGAAGAGCTGAGGGACAGCGCCTGGACCCTGAGTTCAGCCCCCATGACCGACCAAAAAAAAAAAAAAAACCTAAATCACAATTTCACAGCTGGCTACCAACAGGTCCAGGGCATTTCTTAACCAGGCCTTTTTGAACTTGCTTTTACAATTAAGGCCTGATTCTATTTGGGTTCTGACGTTCTCTGATGTAAATCTATGCTTTTACAATTTAGTAACAAAAACAGTAGAACATTTGCCTAGTATATGCAGGTTTTGAGTTCAATCTCCAGCAGCAACACACACACACAATTTTTTTTTAATGCATAAAGAATTTAAACTGACATTTCACCAGAGGGAACATACAAGTGATGAGTAAGTACACGAGAAGACAGATGTTCAGATGTTCAGTAACTGTTATGGGTTGAACATGCCCCTCTAAAGTTATATGCTAAAGACCTCAACTCTACCATCCACTTGGAGACAGTGTTTAATAACAGAGTTACCAAGTTAGAATGAGGCTGTCAGGGTTAGCCTGAATTTAACATGACTGGTGTCCTCATAAAATGGATAAATTTGGGCTGGGAGAATGTGGCTTAGTGATAGAATGCTTGCCTAACATACATGAAGTCCTGGGTTCAATTATTCAGTACCATATAAATAAAAAAGCTAGAAGTGGTGCTGTGGGTCAAGTGGTAGAGTATTATACTTGAGCAACAGAAGCTCAGGGACAGTGCCCAGTCTGAGTACAAACCCCAGACTGGCAAAAAAAAAAAAAAAAAGGAGAAATTTGGAAACAGATATGCATAGTAGAATATCATATGAGGGCTGGGAAGGTGGCTCAGTGGTAGAGCACTTGCCTTGCATACATGAGCACCACATAAGAAAAAAGAAAAAAGCCAGAAGTGGCGCTGTGGCTCAAGTGGTAGAGTGCTAGCCTTGAGCTGAAGAGCTGAGGGACAGCACCCAGGCCCAGAGTTCAGGTCCCACAACCAGACCCAAAAAAAAAAAAAAAAGAAAGAAAAGAAAGGCAGAGATCAGATGCTTTCAAAAGCAGGAAATCTGAGCCTCTTTGTTATCAAGGCTAGTACTCTACTATTTGAGCCATAGTGCCACTTCTAGTTTTTGAGTGGTTAACTGGAGATAAGAGTCGCACAAGAACTTTTCTGACTGGGGTGGCTTTGAACTACAATCCTCAGATCTCAGCTTCCTGAGCAGCCAGGATTACAGGCATGAGCTACCAGCGCCTCACTGGTGGTGTTTTGTTGTTTTTTGTTTTTTTTTTTTTTTTGAGGTTGGTCATGGGGCTTGAACTCTGTGCTTGGGCACTATCCCTGCACAGTCCAGCTAAAGGCTAGCGCTCTACCACTTGAGCCACAGCACCACTTCCAGTTTTCTGGTAGTTAACTGGAGATAAGAGTCTCACAGACTTTTCTGCCCGGGCTGGCTTTGAACTGTGATCCTCAGATCTCAGCCTCCTGAGTAGCTAGGATTACAGGCGTGAGCCACGGGCACCTGGCTGGTGGTTTTTTAAATGAGCAATTGTGAAAGTTATCAATCTTTTTGTCTATAATCATTCCTGATGAAACCCCTACTAACTTAAGTAAATATACCTCTAAGAAAGATTTGTTGGGCTGGGGATGTAGCTCAGGGAATGCCTGTCCAGCATGCATAAAGTCCTGGGTTCAATCCCCAGCAACACAAAAAATAATAATAACCAGTCTTTTTTCTCTTTCTGAAGTGCTTTAGCTACTTGGTGATGTACTCTCAATATGCAACCAGCAGCCTCGCTGACATGGTAAATAAAGATTGCCTCTACTCCTGCCTCTCTCTTCTCTGGATCTGGATTATCACAAAAGCACTAACAGATCTTCCAAAGATCCAAAGTTATAGCTGAGTTTTTCTGAGTCTCTCTCTCCACACAGCAGGCAATTCCTAATTAAATAATATCCACGTGTTCAAATGAACTACCGTTCTGATAATCAGCTTTTGTTGTTCTCATTAACCCCTTCATTTTATTTCCAAAGTAGTCTTAATAGTCAGTAAAAAAAATTATACAATTATAAAAACTTATAGAAAGGGTATTTAGAACCAGGAGCCTGTAATCCTAGCTACTCAGAAGGTTGAGATCTGAGGAACTGTTTGAAGCCACCTTAAGCAGGAAAACAAAATACCCAATACTTTTTTTTTGGGGGGGGAGGTAAGAAAACTTGGCAGAGCTTTATTGAGTAAGTAAATAAGCAAGCAGGCAAGCAAACAAAATGCAGAAAACAGATAAGCAGAAAGGCAGGGACATACTTTAACAGAGTGTATGTGCTCTCAAAGGGAAAAAGACACTCCCCAAGACTTCTTTTTCTTTATATATATTTTTGTCATTGCTGGGGCTTGAACTCAGAGCCTGGGCATTGTCCCTGAGCTTCTTTTCTTTTGTTCAGGGCTAGCACTCTACCACTTGAGCCACAGCGCCACTTCTGGCTTTTTCTGTTTATGCGGTACTGAGGAATTTAACCCAGGACTTCATACATCTAGGCACACACTCTACCGCTAACCCACATTCCTAGCCCTCCCCAAGACTCTTCAATTAATCACCAAAAAGTGGTAGAACACCAGACTTCAGTGAAAAACCTAAGAACACAAGGCCCTGAGGTCAAGTCCCAGTAGCAGCACGCACACACAAAAAGAAAATACATACATACTGCCCCTCCAACACACAAATATGTGTGTATGTATGTTTGGGGTTTTTTTGGTGCTAGTCCTGGGGCTTAAAGTCAGGGCCTGGGTGCCGTCCCTGAGCTTCAAGGCTAGTGCTCTACCACTTGAGCCACAGCTCTACTTTTGTTTTTGTTTTTGTTGGGGTAGTTTATTGGTGATAAGAGTCTTTTTATGGGGGGTCCGGTTGTGGGGCCTGAACTCTGGGCCTGGGCGCTGTCCCTCAGCTCTTCAGCTCAAGGCTAGCGCTCTACCACTTGAACCACAGCGCCACTTCCGGCTTTTTTCTTTTTGCTTATGTGGTGCTGAGGAATCGAACCCAGGGCCTCAGGCATGCAAGGCAAGCACTCTACCACTGAGCCACCTTCCCAGCCCTTTTTTTTTTTGTCTTTTGTCCGTCGTGTGGCTTGAACTCTGGGCCTGGGTGCTGTCCCTCAGCTCTTCAGCTCAAGGCGAGCGCTCTACCACTTGAGCTACAGCGCCACTTCCAGTTTTCTGGTGGTTTATTGGAGATAGGAGTCTCACGGTCTCTCCTGCCCAGGCTGGCTTTGAACCGCGATCCTCAGATCTCAGCCTCCTGAGTAGCTAGGATTACAGGCGTGAGCCACCAGCGCCTGGCCTTTTTTGTTTGTTTGTTTTTTATTTGTTTGTTTTGCCAGTCCTGGGCTTGAACTCAGGGCCTAGGCACTGTCCCAGAGATTCTTTTGCTTAAGGCTAGCACTCTATCATTTGTGTCACAATGTCACTTCCGGCTTTTTCTGTGTATGTGGTACTGAGAAGTAGAACCCAGGGCTTCATACATGCTAGACAAGCATTCTACCACTGAGCCATATTCCCACCCTAAACGAGGTTTGTATAAGAAATGTTTTCCTTGATAATCCACAGTTGGACAGATGGACAGATGTTAAATTAGTGATGCCAAGAAAGGTGTTTTTTTTCTAGCACTGACAAGTGCTCATCTCTTACAATAGACACTTACACCCTGGTTTCCAAACTGAATTAGAACCAGAGTTTTATAAACTAAAGGGTATACTGTGCTGCCTACATAGTTCTGTTGTGTGTTCCAGGATACATACTAGACTTAGAGTCAGAGAATGTTTGAGGACTGTGTGGTGAAGCTTTTCGGGGGGGGGGAGGGAGATAAGACGCTGATCCACCCTCACTGGCACCCAGCCCTCAGGTGGTCTGTGTGGAGTGCTCAGCTTTTTGCAGCACTGCTGAAGTCCTGGCTCCTGGAACAAATGTCTGGCCAATGCCTACACCAGCCTGTCCTTTACTACTGGACCCTCTCTATCTTCATATAAATGCTGTGACTTTTCCAACTAGATAAACACTGTCCACCATGTATCTTTCTCTAGTCTCCATCCTCACAAGTCTTAAAGAGTTCTCTGCATTCACAATTGTCACTTCACCTTCACCTCCCTTCTTCTCTTAAATCCTGATCAATCAATCCAATCATATCAACTCTAATCTAAGTCACCAACCACTCCATGTTGCTAACACCAATGCACACATCTTGATCTTACATGCCCAGTTAAACTCTTTCTTCCTGAAACTCACTGCTTTTATTTTTTTTGGGGGGGGGGAGAGGGGAGTTGGTCATGGGGCTTGAACTCAGGGTCTGAGGACTGTCCCTGAGCTCTTTTGCTCAAGGTTAGCACGCTACTACTTTGAGCTACAGCTCCACTTCCGGTTTTCTGATGGTTAATAGAAGATAAGAGTCTTGGCAGGGAATGTGCCTCAGTGGTAGAATACTTGCCTAGCATGCATGAAGCCTGGGTTCAATTCCTCAGTACCACATAACCAGAAAAAGCCAGAAGTGGCTCCGTGGCTCAAGTGGTAAGAGTGCTAGTCTTGAGCAAAAGCAGCTCAGGGACAGTGCTTATAACTTCAGTTTGAGTTCCAGGACTGGCAAAAAAAAAAAAAAAAAAGATAAGAGTCTCATGGACTTTAAACTGGCTTTGAACCAGGATGCTTAGATCTCTACCTCCTGAGTAGCTAGGATTACAGGCATGATACCCAGCATCTTGCCTCACTGCTCATTGGACATCTGGGCCTGTGAGTTCCCCCTTAGTTCTCTGGTCCCTGAGTCCCCTTTGTGGATTCTCTTTGGATTCCTCATTCTGAAGTTTTCAAACTTCTTCTCTACCTGCTCTCTTACCAGGGAGCTGCTCATCTGGTTTCATGGCTTTAAAGAGCCCTAGATTGGTGACTACCCCATAGCTCCTCTAGAAACCTCCAGGTCTCCATTCCCAAATGGCTACTTAACCCAGCCACTTAGTCATCTCAAACTGGGAATTTGTCCAAAACAAAATTCCTGACCCTCTGTAACTCACCTTCAATTGGCTCTTCTCTCAAAGTTTTCTCTGTGGCAAAGACTAGCCAGATGTTTACCAAATTTGCTTCTTCTTCTAGACACCTGCTAGATTACACTTTCTAGTTTCCTTTGCAGCAAAAAAGTGAGGACCATTCAGGCTTCTCAGGCCCAAGCAATCCTACTGCTTCAGCCTCCACAGTAGCCAGAACTACAGAAACATGCACTGGCTACACCTCCAGTCTTTCTGCTTTCAGCTTGCTTAATGCAGACAAACACACAGACCCTGAGAATCTGCATTGAAGATGGGCAGGAAACTAGTGTTCTGTCACCACTGACTGGAGAACAACTGTCCCACCAATAAAGAGCACCCAGGAAGCTTTACAAGAGTAAAAATAAATTTCTAACTATGTTAAGTCAATGAGAATGTTCTTGGGTAACATTGCTACTTGTCATCCACCTACCTACTCAGGTCAAAACTTTTTTTTCTGTCAGTGATGTGGCTTGAACTCTGGGCCTGGATGCTGTCCCTGAGCTCTTTAAATTAAGGCGAGTGCCCTATCACTTGAGCCATAGCACCACTTCTGGTTTTCTGGTGGTTAATTGGAGATGAGAGTGTCATGGTCTTTCCTGCCCGGGCTGGCTTTGAACCATGATCCTCAGATCTCAGCCTCCTGAGTAGTTAGGATTACGGGCGTGAGCCACAACACCCAGCGGTCAAAACTCTTGAGATGCTGTTTTAAGTTCTTCTACCTTCAAAATGCCTCCTACTCTCCCCATTTCTCATACCCAACAACACTCTCACCCTGGCCCAAACCATGTAATCTCTTACTGGATTCTGCAATGTCCCTCCCAGTTTTACTCATGGCCCTCTATGCCCTATTTGTCAAACAGTGAACTTTTCAAAACAGAAAGACTAGACCTTTTATCTGACAGACATCACACATCCCAAGTGCATCCCCTATCCTCCTCAGTCATCCCTCTCGCCATTCTCTGCACACACCACATGTGCATCCCTTTCTGCCCTTCTGCGCTAGCTGTTTGCTCCATGGGCATAGTCCTCTCCTATGAAGCTCACTATACAATTCTCTGATCAGATGTTTCCTCCTTGGATTTTTCCTGACCAATGTATGCCCAAGACCTGCTGCTCTGGAGCACTCTCTAATCCTCTTAATTACCTTGCTTTATTTTTTTCCCCTTGTATTTCTACTACCTAAAAAGAACAGATTCTAGATGTGCCCACTTATTTGGTTACTGTTTGTTTCCCTTAGTGAACACTGGGAGGTTGTTTCTCACCGGATTTCAATCTCAACAGTAAGATTAAACACCAGAGATGACTGGATAGATTCCATTAGCTCTGTCTTATATATATAAAGTGAATCACCTGGGCCTCCTGTAAACAGGTAACTAAAGCTTATGATGAAGCTCCAATCCCATTTAGCAACTGTGCCAGTTAGCAACTGTATGTGAGCTTAGGAAATGTTTTAGTTAATTCTTAGTCTCAATTTCTCTGCTTGTAAAAACAGGATCCACCCTATTAGAATTATGTAAATCAAGTAAAACTCCTGGCCCAGAGCCTGAGACCCACTTACATATTACTATGAAAAGAGAGTTGATATTCAGCTGGCACAAACTGGGATAGTTATATCAATATTCTATGACTAGTGTCTACCCTAACCAGTTTGTCTCCATAGTGTCATGATTATAAAATGTTTTCAACATCCCCCAAATGGTAACTTTTTCTTTTTTTTGGGTCCAGTCGTAGGGTCTGAACTCAGGGCCTGGGTGCTGTCCCTCAGCTCTTCAGCTCAAGGCTAGCGCTCTACCACTTGAGCCACAGCGCCACGTCCGGCTTTTTCTTTTTGCTTATGTGGTGCTGAGGAATCGAACCCAGGGCCTCAAGGCATGCGAGGCAAGTGCTCTACCACTGAGCCACCTTCCCAGCCCCCCAAATGGTAACTTTTTAACTACAGTCTATATCTTTCCTGTTTTTAAGAGGTTATGAAAGTTCTGGCTAGCAATAATCCCTAGCTGCTCAGGAGGCTGAGATCTAAGGACTGAGGTTCAAAAGCCAGGTCAGTAAGAAAATCTCAATTAACCAACAACAACAACAAAAAAAGCCAGAAATGGGCTGGGAATGTGGCTTAGTAGTAGAGTGTTTGCCTGGCATGCATGAAGCCCTGGGTTCGATTCCACCATA
>NW_012267239.1:1856181-1858860 GCF_000151885.1 Dipodomys ordii | reverse complement strand
AAAAGAAAAGAAAAGAAAATGAGCAACAGATTAAATAAAATTTCCCTTATGGTTAATTTCTCTCTGGCTCAAATGCAATGGGGACACTTACCCGATCATGCCCTAGATGGCAGTCCTAGCAAACTCCATTATGTCTCACCCTTAAAATTCTCTTTTTAGCCAGGTGCTAGTGGTTCACTCCTGTAATCCTAGCTACTCAGGAGGCTGAGACCTGAGGATCATGGTTCAAAGCCAGTCTGGGTAGGAAAGTCCATGACACTCACCTCCAGTGGTTCACTCCTGTAATCCTAGCTACTCAGGAGGCTGAGACCTGAGGATCATGGTTCAAAGCCAGTCTGAGTAGGAAAGTCCATGACACTCACCTCCAGTAAACCACCAGAAGTGTAAACCACCACTGGAAGTGGTGCTGTGGCTCAACTGGTAGAGTGCTCACCTTGAACTAAAGAGCTGAAGGACAGTGCCCAGGTCCAGAATTCAAGCCCCACGACCACCACCCACAACGAAATTATCTTCCTCCTTGCAGTCCAATCCCCACCCCACCCTCAGTCTCAATACTTACACAACAGCATCAACCAACACAATTACAAACAGCAATGAAGGCCAAATACAATACCATTTGGTTTGGATCTTGTCAGGTCCTCAGGACACCACAGTATGTTGGGCTTCAACTGACAGTGATGGTTGTCTGTCCCCTCAGTGGTGATGAGCTCCAGGATTTTCTATGGGCAGCTGTTTCATCTCCCTCCCCGTTCCGCCTCCTGCAGCAGCAGTCCTGTAGCAAGGGTGGCTTGTGGGGTCACAAATCATCAGGCAGATGGGTTTGAGAGAAGAGGCCCATCTCAGGCTCCCAGGGAGCAAGCACAATAAATCACAGAAGCCAGCATGACAAGGGTCTGCAATTTATCTCACACAAGATGAACTGGACTATTTGAAAAGGCTGGGATGGCTCTTGAGGCTTTGATTTTTTTTTTTGTTTGTTGTGGGGCTTGAACCCAGTGCCTGGGCACTGTCCTGGAGTCTGTGCACAAGGCTAGTGCTTTAGTCCTTGAGCCACAGTGCCACTTCTAATTTTTGAGTGGTTAATTAGAGATGTTTCATGGGGATCTTGCTTTCTTGCTTTCTATTTTTTTTTAACTGTATTGTCTTTTCTTTTTTGGTACTGGGGATCGAACCCAGGACGTTGCACTTGCTAGGCAAGTGCTTTGCCACTGAGCTACATCCCAGCCCTCTTGCTTTTTTTGTTGGTCATTGGGCTTGAACTCTGGGCCTTCAGCTCAAGGCAAGCACTCTACCGCAGTACCACTTCTGGTTTTCTGGTGGTTAATTGGAGGTAAGAGTCTCATAGACTTTCTTGAGACACTTTCCTGAGCCAGCCCGGGCTGGCTTTGAACCGTGATCCTCAGATCTCAGCTTCCTGAGTAGCTAGGATTACAGGCGTGAGTCACCAGCACCTGGCACAAAATGTACTTTACATACATCTATAGAAGTTTAACAATGAAACCTATTCAAATTGTTTTGAGAGAGAGATGGGGATAAAGGGAAAGGGTGAGCTTGATGAATACCTGTATATGTGTATGGAATTATCAGTCATAATGACATTCCCATAATGATTCCATTAACTAATGTCCACCAATAAAAATATCTTAAAAAAAGAAGAGTTGAAGGCTGGGAAGGTGGCTCAGTGGTAGAGCACTTGCCTTGCATGCCTGAGGCCCTGGGTTCGATTCCTTAGCACCACATAAGCAAAAAGAAGAAAAAGCCGGAAGTGGAGCTATGGCTCAAGTGGTAAAGCGCTAGCCTTCAGCTGAAGAGCTGAGGGACAGTGCCCAGGCGCAGAGTTCAGGCCCCACGACCGGACCACACCCCCCAATAAAAAGAAGAGTTGAGTAGCTCACTCCTGTAATCCTAACTACTCAGGAAGCTAGTAAGATCTGAGGAATGATGGTCAAAGCCAGCCTCAGTAGGAAAATGCAATTGCCTCCCCCCCCACACTGCTGGAAGTGGACATGAGCTGTATTAAGAGCATCAGAAAAAAAACTGAGCCAAGTGTGGCAGTGAGTGCTACAATCCCAGTACCAACCTTGGTTGAAAAACAAAACAAAACAGGAAAAGTGCCAATTCATAGCAGGTATCAGTGACTATAATCCTAGCTACTCAGTAGGCTCCAATCTGAGAATCACAGTTCCAGCCTGGAGCCTGGAGAGACAAACCTGAGACGTGTGTGTGTGTGTGTGTGTGTGCCAGTATTGGGGCTTGAACTCAGTACTTTCACTCACTTTTTTACTCCAGGCTAGACTTTTACTTTTTCTTTGCCAGTCATGGGGCTTGAACTCAGGGCCAGGGCACTGAGTTTCTTTGTTCAAGGATAGCACTCTACCACTTGAGTCACAGAGCCATTCTGGCTTTTTCTGTTTATGTGGTACTGAGGAACTGAACCTAGGGCTAAGCAAGCACTCTCCCACTAAGCCATATTTCCAAGCCTCAAGGCTGAATCTATACCTGAGCTGAAGAGCTGAGGGACGGCACCACTTGCGGCGAACGCCTTCTCGGCCAGCGAGGAAGAACGACCACCACACCAGGAGTCTTCTCAGATCACCCTTTATTGGAGAGCCTTTGAATTGATGGGAGAGCTTGAACGCGAGAGCGCGTGTACCCAAAGCATGGCTGTTTATATAGGGA
>NW_012267239.1:1850920-1856131 GCF_000151885.1 Dipodomys ordii | reverse complement strand
CTTGAGCAAAAAAGCTACACATGAGAGCCAGAACCTGAGTTCAAACCCCCAGTACCAACATATACACACAGGGGAAAAAAAAACAAAAAACAAAAATCTACGAAAAGGTCTAAATCAGTACTAAAAGACCTCTTGAAGGGTTTTTTCCCCTATTCTACATTATACTACATTATTTAACAATATGTTCTGCTCTTCTAATTCTTTATTCCCCATCCTTCCCCTCTGGCCCCATGGTTCTTGGCAGTGTGGTTTGTAGTCAAGATGACATAAATATTGCTGAGTAGAATTTATGCACGAGCAGCTACTCCCTAGGACTACTGCCCAGACTTGTTTGTACCTAACAATCAATCTAAAATCTGCAGTTTCCAGGGCCCCAACCCACACTTACTGAATCCAAACCTAGCATTAAGATGAAAGCACATCTGCAAATCTTTTTCCTTTTTTTGTTGCTAGTTCAGGGGCTTGAACTCAGCGCCTGGGCACTGTCTCTGAGCTTTTCTGCTTAAGGCTAGCACTCTACTACTTAAACCATAACTCTACTTCCAATATTTTTAGTAATTAATTGGAGATAAGAGTCTCACAGACTTTTTTGCCAAGGCTAGCTTGGAATCACAATCCTCAGATCTCAGTCTCCAGAGTAGCTAGGATTACAGGTGTGGGCCACTGGTGCCCAGCTTTCCCTTTTTTTTTAATGATGGTGAGTGAAGTACATCCTCCTTACCATCATTTAAAAAAAGCAAAAGCAAAAAAAAGTGTCATTTATTTTTAAGACTTCCAGATTTAGAGACAGGGTCTTGCTAGGTAGCCCATGTAGGTCTTAAACTCACGGTGTGAGTCAGGTTACCTCCAAATCTTGATTCTTCTTCCTCTGCCTCAAAAGTGTTGGAATTACAAGTGTGTGTCACCATGCCCAGCACATTTCGTTATATGCTTTAAATGAATCCACGAATGACTCATAAACAGCACACCTTGGAAAAACACTGAAGGTGTAGACAATTTCCTGTTCAAATCCTAGTAGCTACCAACCACCACCCTGCAAAGTTCCCTGGTGAGAGCTACACCACTTTTGAACGGTTAAAATGGAAGAGAGTAGTTTTCACAGCAAGGCCAGTGATGGCTTTTGTTTCCATTTCATTCCAAATCTGGATTCCTTTTTAGTCTCCTAAACTACAGGGTTAATTCACCTTCTGTCACAATGCAAGCTTTGGTCAACACAGACAAAATGAATCCTGCTGGAAACACCATCTCTCAAAACTTACAACACTGAGAAATGACACCTAGTATCCGACTCTGCGAAACGGGCTATCCACGTTGTAATCCACTTTATGAGTCCAGATGCTATTTGGGTACCATAACTACCCCTTAAGTGGGTAACCTGAGGAGGGGGAAATCCTTACCAGAGAGAAACAGGTACCTGGGTGATCCTCTGGCTCTACCACTAACTGGCAGATGAACTTGAACCAATCCCTCACTCGGGGCCTCAAATCTCAATTCCAAAATAAGAACGAGGATTGGAAGTCTCTCCCCACCACCACCACCCCGCCTCGGAAACCCCTCTATCTCTTAAGAACCTTGGGGCTAATAATCACCAGATTAATCCAGGACCCAACCCCGAAAACCAGAGTATGACGAGATTGTAGAATCTAAACCTCTGGCTTCAAAGACGAGTCAGGAACACCTGAGAGAAGGGCACCGGGCTCGGCCTCGACGCTAGCTACAGCCTATTCCGTCTTTTGGTTTTGTCCTTTGGACACTTCCACTTAGCTGGAAAGGGCAATGCCAGGACGTTTATGCCACGCCCTGACCAAATCCGAGCAGACCTACCCCGGGGCAAAGCGCCAGCCCCGAGCTCGGGGGTGAAGGTGGCTAACGCTCTGGGGAAGCTCTCCTCAAGGACAGCCCGCAACAGAGAAACGACTCCCGCGTCCTGACCCTGGCCAAGACTCGCCAGTCCTGACCCTGGCCAACCTCCTGCCCCACGCAGGTCTCCCCCGCGCGGCCATACCTGCTCCGCCACGGCGCGACCCGGCGCAGTAACCGCACACACGGCTGCTGCACGGACGCGGCCATCTTGTTTCCTCCTCCTCCTCCTCGTTGGCGAGCCACGCCCCGCTCCGACGCGCCCGGCGCGCGCTTGTGACGTTACGTGTCTCTAGTACAATAGGACCAATCAGAGCTGGGAACGGAAACAAACTCCGCCCTGCGGTTACCGCCTGCCCCTGCCTGCCCCTGGAGAAACAATTTGGGGCTTTTGAGAGGGATCCGGGCACTGGAAGAGACGAGCACGGGCTTGGGCGCTGTCCTGTCTGCCCTGCCTCTAGCCCCTGACTCTGGTGTGCCTTTCCTTCTATGCCTGAAAAATCTGAGTTACCCAGAAGCCGAGCAAGTCGTATTTAAACAGGTGCGGGAAACTGACAGCATCCAGTCAGCCAGGCTCTTGGGAATGTGTGCGGTCACGTGATTCTTAGCTGTCACAGCTGTGTTGTCAAGAAAGCCGCAGGCCAGCGCTCTGGGAATATCTGGAAATACAACCAGTCCTCAAACTAGAACTTGGGGGCGGGGGTGTGCTTGCTCCCGCTGTCTCCCGTTCTAATGGGAAAACGAGTATTCAATAGTACCTGCCATGTTTTACTAAGCGCTGGCTTAGAGAACGACAGCTAGTCCTTAACATCCCCAGTTTGAAGGTGAGGTTCCTATGTCTGGAGGTGTAGATCATTTGTCTAGCAAGTTTCAAGGCTCAGAATTTAAACCTCAGTTGGGGGAAAAAGTTAAGCAGCCCACCAAAGGCATCTAAACAGATCCAAAGTCTAAAAACCCTCTGGAGGGGTTAGTGAATCATGCCTATAATCCTGTCTACTCAGGAGGTTGAGCTCTGACAGTTTGTAGCAAGCCCAGGCAGATAAATCCCAAAAGACTATTGTGTCCAGATGAGCAAAAAGCTGGAGGTGTCGATCAAGTGGTAGCGCTCCAGCGGGAGCAAGAAAGGAGAACAAGAGCAAGAGTCAAGCCCCATTACCAATATGAGTCCAAAACCCATAATCTAAACAATCTTCTTGTTTAAACGCTTCGCCTAGAAAATGGCTGGATTTAGGTCCAAGGAACTAAGTCCTGATTTTTCCTCTGCTGAGCTACTAATCAGTTTTCACCAGATATTTGACACATGAGAATGAATATGATCCAGGCACTAGTGACTCCTGCCTGTAATCCTAGACACTCAGGAGGCAGATCACTGAAGATCGAGGTTCAAAGCCAGCCCAGGTAAGAAAGTCCATGACTTTTTTGGTCGTTGGGCCTGAACTCTGGGACTGGGCAATGTCCCTCAGCTCTTCAGCTCACGACTAGCACTCTACTACTTGAGCCACAGCACCTCTTCCAGCTTTTTCTGCTTATGTGGTGTTGAGGAATCTAATCTAGTGCCTCATGCCTGCAAGGCAAGCACTTTACCACTGAGCCACCTTCCCAGCCAGAAAGTAGGTGACTCTTACCTGCAGTAAACCAGGAAACTGGAAGTGGAATTGCATAGTTCAAGCCCCGTGTGTGTGTGCGTGCATGTGTGTGTGTGTGTGTGTGTGTGTGTGCGCGCGTGCGTGCGTGTGTGTGTGTGTGTGTGAGAGAGAGAGAGAGAGGAGAGAGACAGGAGAGGAGAGACAGGAGAGGAGAGACAGGAGAGAGACAGAAGAGAGAGCTGCTTGAGGTCATTTCTATATAATTATCCAAGTTCAATTAGCTAAAAAGAACCTAACAGGTTTCATATTGGAGAAGACACATTTCCCTCCATTGTACTTTTCAGAAGTCTACAAAGAAAAATAGGATGTGAATGTTTTTGAAATACATTTCTAAGTAGATAAGATCAAAGTAGATTATTTGCATTGTTTTGGGAAGGAGAAGGGAAAATGATAGAAGGGGTGAGACTGTTGCAATATATTCTAAACAAGTAGAAATATAACAATGAAATCCTCCCTCTATAACTAATGTAAGCTACTAAATGGGAGTGGCTGGGGAAGATGGCTCAGTGGTAGAGTGCTTGCCTTGCATGCATGAGGCCCTGGGTTCAATTCCACAGCACCACATAAACAGAAAAAACCAGAAGTGGTACTATGGCTCAAGTGGTAGAGGGCTAGCCTTGAGCTGAAGAGCTGAGGAACAGCTCCCAGGCCCAGAGTTCAAGCCCCATGACTGACAAAAAATAAAAATAAAAGAAATGGAAAAAGTTATTTGAAAATGAAATACATTTGGGAGAACCAAACCACATGCAGAAGAAAGAGTTGGACCTAACTACTCAGGAGGCTAAGATTTATCTATCCTATCTATTTCATCCATCCATTCATCATGCATCATCCTTATTTATTTCTCCTACCTTCCTTTTTTTGTGGGTCCTGAAACTTGAACTCAGGAGGCCTGGGCACTGTCCCTCAGTCTCTCTGTGCTCAAGACTAGTGCTCTACAACTTGAGCTACAGGGCCATTTCAGGCCTTTTCTGGGTTTATTGGAGACAAGAGTCTCAATGGAGGTCCTTGCACAGGCTTGCTTCTTTTCCTTTTCTCTCTCTCCTTCCTTCCTTTTTCTCTCTCTCCCTTCCTTCCTTTCTTTCTCCCCCCTACACATCTTTTTTTTTTTTTGGGTCCAGTCGTGGGGCCTGAACTCTGGGCCTGGGCGCTGTCCCTCAGCTCTTCAGCTCAAGGCTAGCACTCTACCGCTTGAGCCACAGCACCACCTCCGGCTTTTTTCTTTTTGCTTATCTGGTGCTGAGGAATCAAACCCAGGGCCTCAGGCATGCAAGGCAAGCACTCTACCACTGGGCCAACTTCCCAGCCCCCTACACATCTTTTTTTTTTTTTTTGTAACAATGTGAACTCAGGGCCACTAGGCAACTCTTTGCCACTGAGCTGCATTCCAATCCTCAGTGGCTTTCTTTCTGAAAAGGCTATTTGTGAGTGCTGCGTGGGGGGGGGCCCTCAGTGGCTTTCTTTCTGAAAAGTCTGTTTGTTATCAGGGGGGGGGAAGCCAAAGCATGCCTTTGTAACTTAAGCTAACAAAGCTATTTATGAATTCCTGAATCCTTAATACTTGCAAGCTCAATATAATCCCTCTTCGTTTTGGTATTACTGTTTCCTCTCTCCCTCCCTCTCCCTCTCTCCCTCCCTCTCTTTCTCTCCCTCACCCCCCCTTTCTCTCTCTCTCTCTCTCTCTCTCTCTCTCTCTCTCTCTCTC
>NW_012267239.1:1836054-1845843 GCF_000151885.1 Dipodomys ordii | reverse complement strand
GGAGTTACCTCAAAACTGCAAGGAAGTGGGCGGCGCCTTCGCGCCGGCTCCCCACATATACCGTTTGAGCCACAGCTTCATTTGACTTTTTTGTAAAACTTTTTTTTTTTTTTTTCCCCAGTTCTGGGGCTCTAACTCAGGGCCTGGGCACTTGAGTTTCTTTGTTCAAGGTGAGTGCTCTACCACTTGAGAGCACCACTTCGGACTTTTCTGTGATTAATTGGAGATTAAGTGTCTCACTTTCCTGCCCAGGCTGGCTTTGAACTATGATCCAGTCTCAGCCTCCTGAGTAGCTAGGATTACAGGTATGAGCCACCTGTGTGGCTGTGAAACCCAAAAATCTATTAACTGGCAAAAAGCCAGAACTGGAAGAACTATGATTACAACAGCTCAAGGCCTGGAGTTCAAGCCTTAATACTGGCACCCCCTCCCCCACACAAAGCAAAGAATTCTAAATAAAAACAAAGTAATACTATAAAAACAACACAAAACCCCAGTTGAACACCGGTGGCTCATGCTTGTAATCCTAGCTACTTTAGAGGCTGAGAACTAAGTTTGAAGCCAGCCCAGTAAAATAGTCCTGGAAAGATTCTTATCTCCAATTAACTACTCGAAAACCAGAAGTGGAGCTGTGGCTCAGTGGTAGAACTCTTAACCTTGACCAAAAAGAGCTGAGGGACAGAACTCAAGCCCTGAGTTCAAGACTCAAAACTGACAAAAAAAAAAAAATCAAACTCATTACATAACAGTAAAGGTCTAATCACACCATAAGAACAGAATCTGAAAGGTGTTCAAAAAAATTTATTTCCATAAATTAATACACATAACAGTGGGCATTTGGGTCACAAACTACTAAACAGAAAAGGAACAGCAGAGACATCCTGTATGCCAATGTTACCAAAAATGTACAAATTTTCACTCAACTATTGACCATGATAATATAGACACTTGAGGCAGCTATTTACTGGCCCAAACCCCAGCTCAAGGAGACACAGAGGCCACTCACCGAGAATTGAAGTTCAATCCAGTATCAGAGAAGGGCTTGTGCTGACAGCTGACAAGCACCAAATTTGAGCATGCTGTGCTGGGTGGCAGGTGACAAAAGACCCATGCACAGCCCACTTTGTCTTACCTGTTCCCTGTGGGACAAGGTGCTAATATTGAACTGTGATTCTAGCCACATTGTCTCCTTCCCTAGCCAGCGGTATGTAACTCATTTAGTTCAGGAAAAGAGCCTTCTACTGATATGAATGCAGACAATGATATTCTGCACATCTGGCCAATTATTTATACTTTGGATATAGCCACCTACACTGTGGTTATTTAAATGGTTCTTTCCATGATGGGGGAGAGGGGAAGCTTACAGAAATCAAACTAAACAAGGGTATGAAAGAAAGCACCAACTGCACTCGTCCCTCCCCAGGTAAGGGAGAAAAGCATCACTGCCTAAAGGTTGGTCTTTCACAGATCTTGTGATGTACATGGTACAGACAAGAGGGAACTCCAGCTTGGAGATGCTCGGCTGTACTGTGGCCCTGGACCTGCTGTCCTGTCTTCACCCTGGTGGCCAGGGGATGAGTCCCCAGGGAAGGGATGTCCAAAGTGGGATCTGGAGTTGATCAAAAGACCCCTTTTTAGGCAGAACTGTGACATAATGTCATGATTTTTTTCACAGCTCTTAAGAGGAGCGCTGAATTTGGGGATTCACAGCATGAGTTTCTGAGCTCTTTTGGCTCCACGTAAGGCAAACGCTACATACGTGTGTTTCCACGGCACTTCCCTCTCTGCTTTACCAGGCAATGAGGTACGTCCAAACTAATGCAGAAATGAGGCTAGGAAGGAGGCTAAGAGAGAAAAAAAAAGAGATGGGAGGGGAGGAAGTTGGTATGGGTAGAAATGGAAAGATGGACAAGGAGTTGGGCACAATCCTGACTGGACCTGAGATTTCTCCTCTCTTCCCATGGCACGAAAACACTACATTTCTGGAGGTGTTATACTTCTGTAAGTTGTATTTAATGCTAACTTCCTACTACTTGGGGTAAGTGAGAAACTACCAGCTCCCAACAGATTTCCCATTGTTCTGGGCAGGTAATAGGCCAGCAGCTGACTAATGTCTCCTGCTGTGGCCAGAGGCTGTATGCTCTACTGATAACCCTGACCCTGGCTCATAGCGGTGAAACCAGATATTGGCTAAGCTCAAAGGATCAACTTCAGGTGAGTACTGAAGTTTCTAACAGGGGGGCTCCTCCTTGCTCCCCTGAAGAGCCCTCACTACAGAGCAAGCCAAGAATTACAGACAGGTTGGGGAAGGTGGCTCATGCTTATAGTCCCAGTACTTGGGAGGCCAAGTATAGTTCCAGGCCTGCCTAGGGTTACACAGCCAAGTTCCAGCAAGGCCAGCCTAAGTTACAGAATGAGACCCTGTCTCTAATAAAACAAAATACAACCAAAAATCAAAGAGTGGTGGGGTTGGCCCCAGAGCAGCTTTGCCCTACATTCCTCTAGTCCTCTGGTCCAAGTTGGCCATGTTTAGATCACTGTTCCTGGCGCTTTCAAGTATCATGACTGAGGACCCAACATGAAAGATCTGTCTTGGTGGAGGTCCTATGGCTGAGCCCACCTCAACTCCTGCCTCAGCTGACTCCCCGCTCATTGATGAGTGCCACCCCATGCCCTTCCTGCAGCAAAAGGGCAGAGAAGCAATATGAGAGGCTGGAAACCGGTTCGGGAAGGGAGAAGTGTTGAGGTGACACACACAGAATGTGTCCATAGTGTCTGGACAAGGTATAGAATAAGAGAATGTGGTCCCCATGGTTCAGAGCCAGTATGGGAAGCCGGTGCCTCTCGTAATCAAGTCAGGCTATGACTACAGCAGCGCCCAGGATGAGCAGGCATTACATCGCAGTTATAGAAAAGGCAGGCCTGGAAGACAGATTTTTCCTGTTTAGGTCAGTTTTTCTACTCCAGAGTAGCACAAACAACCTACAAAGGAAAGGCACATAGAGATCCCTTCACCCCCCACCCCATCTTCCCACCAACAAATGGGGAATGCAAGAATCCGAGGAGAGTGGTCAGCCAACACTTCCGGACAGCACTGCTTGCTCTTCTCCATGAATTCCATCAGCGGCTGCTTTGTGGCAGTGGTTCGGGGGAGGATGAGAAGAGGTAACCAGTGTCTTAAGGGTGCCTGAGCATCTCACTTGCTAGCTAGGGAATGTTCTTTAAACCCTTAAAGAGACAGAAACACACGCACACACACATGCACACACATACACACGCACACATGTGCGCGCGCGCACACACACACAACAAAAAGATACAAGGAGAAACCACAGGAGAGGAGGGGTGGGGGAGGGAGGCTGGCACACAGGGAAAGACTACCTTTAGGCCTACTAACTCCTCTCACACACACACACACACAGAAAGCCAGTTACTTCTGGCAGTTGACATTTCTAGTAGGTCTGACACAAGACCCAGGGTACACTAGGTGCCCTTAAAACAGGGTCGGTGGTAGAAATTTGGGGACCCCATTGTAAGCATGTGTCTTAGCATCTGAACTATGACCTGACTCTCTCTCAGTCTTAGAGCAGGCCACTGGGACAGCTCTTGCCAGGAACCATGGTGCCCAACTTAGCTCTACACCAACACTGCAGATAAAAGTCACACTCATAAGCAGACAGGATTGAGAAGACCGATGGAAAGAGCACTACCCTCATGAGCTACACTAGAACCTGGAGATGAGGAGGGACGGCTTGGAACACATGAATGAGAAAATGTCCCTGTGTGAAGATAACTGGTCCAATGCCTGCGAATAATTTATTCTCTTAAGACATGTGTTGTCTTTCTCTTCTTAAAAACTGTTTGAAAATCACATTTAAAGGCCCCAGACATGCAGCAAAAATACAAAAGGATAAAAATAATAAAAAATAAAATACATGAAAATCATCAACACCACAACATTAAAAAAGTGCAACTTACTTTGAGTGGGGCCTGATTGGCTCCTCTGGCACTAGTGACCCAAAGTCACAGAAGGGAGAAAAAGATGCAAAAAGCACACACACACATACACACACACACAGGTCTCAGGCAGACAGACTCAGAAGGATTAGAAAACATCATCTCTTCTTGATTACTGAAATGAGCAGGTGAGACCACACAGGACAGGAGGCTGGGACCCCCTCCCTAGGCCAGGCTTTTGAGTAATCTTGGTCTAGCACCACCGTAAATGAAGTGGAACTTTCATGTGGACGTGCAAATACTGTGAGTCCTCGGAATCCTAGTGTTGCTTAAGATGCATGAGCTTCTTTCCCCATGGATGGCAGACCCTTGCAGGCGGTGGCCAGACACCACTGAGGACCATTTCCAGGAGAACAGGAGCATTCCTGAGGTTCTTGTACTCAGCAGTAGAAGTAGAGGACCCTCCTTCACCAGCTTTTAAAAAGACTGCACCTCAAAATGGATAAAAATTCACCAAATGGGCGTCGTGAGTGGTTTAGGAGTAGGACAAAATTAAGGAATCTCTTCCAGGGAGGTGCACAAAATTCTCCAATGGAGATCTCCAACAGGACTGTTTCTCAGCAGCCTGATGACTGCTCCTTTTCCTCTTCCTTGGCAAAGAAGGTCTCCAGTTCCATCAGCTTCTGTATCAAAAGAGCATCCAGCTCTTGACCCTGCAGAGCCGCCTTCTGGGCCCTGGTGAAGCTGCCTGTCAGCTTGACTTTACCTCGAGCTTTCCTCTTTCGAGGGACTGTAAAATCCTGAAATTCTAAAACTCGCTTCCTTTTCTGTTGGCTGACTGAGATTAGTGTACCATTCCGTTCCTTGGGTTCCTCAAAGATGGTCTCTAAACACCTGAGGATAGAGCACAAAACAAAATCAACAGATGACTTATAGGGCTCCAACACTTCCCGTCAATAGGGAAACTGGGGTATCATAGGTTGTGACCAGATTTAAAGGCCTCATCAGTGGGAAACAAGTCAACATGGGCTCACTGGTGAGAATGTAATCGGCCAGTGGGGAGCGCTGTGTATCAATGTGACCCATACTGACATGCTGATAAGGACCCACTGTTAGAAACAGAATGTATCCAATGTCCAATCAATGGGAACCAACTGATTTAATCTACAAGAAAAAAACAAAAACCAAAAACAAACGAACAAAAGAATCCTCAAGACTGAACAAAACAAATCCTATAAAAACAGTCCTTCTTGGCTTTGGTCTATAATTTGCTGGTCCATGTCATTTATCTCGAACTGTAGTAAGAAATTGAGTGCTGGTGGCTAGTAACTGTAACCCTAGCAACTCAGGAGGCTGAGATCTAAGGAATGAGGTTTGAATCCAAGCAATTCTTTAACTCCAAGCCCCAGTACCAGTAAACACATATACACACCAAAGGAAAAAAGCTCGCTTCAGTTTAGTACAGAGGTATGTCGATTCATGTGTCAATGGCTATCTAGTACATTCCACTGTAAGGATGGATCAAAATCCATTTAGAATCTAGTAATGGATATTTCAGGTCACAATATAATGGTTTTATACAAAATGTTATAGAGCACAGGTACAAAAGGACAAGTACAAGAGGACTGGGAAGGTGGGTCAATGGTAGAGGGCTTGCCTTGCATGCATGAGGCCCTGGGTTCGATTCCTCAGCAACACATAAGCAGAAAAAGCCAGAAGTGGTGCTGTGGCTCAAGTGGTAGAGCTCTAGCCTTGAGCTGAAGAGCTGAGGGACAGTGCCCAGGCCCAGAGTTCAGGCTCCACAACCGACCAAGAAAAAAAAAAAAAATTCCCAGGTTAAGTTCCCGGGGTTTTGGCTTGGGCAAAAAAAAAAAAAGATAAATGTCATTCATTTGAACCAAATTCAGACCCAAAGGTGGTTAAGTGAAACCCTACCTGAAGATCAGTGGTAAAGTCAGGAGTAGCCAGCCAGTCTGCATACTTGGTAAAAGACCATCACAGAGCTGGGAAGGTGGCTCAGTGGTATAGCGCTTGCCTTGCATGCATGAGGCCCTGGGTTTGATTCCTCAGCATCACATAAGCAAAAAGAAAAAAGCTGGATGTGGAGCTGTGGCTCAAATGATGGAGCGCTAGCCTTGAGCTGAGGGACAGCGCCCAGGCCCAGAGTTCAGGCCCCACGACTGGACCCAAACAAAAACAAACAAACGAAAACCCCAAAAAATACCACCACAAACCAGAGGAGGCTTCTAAGTCTACCTAGGCCACATGGATTTCTTCCCTGTCCTATCATGACTCGGGCTCAAGAGTGGGGAACTGGCCTAGTGCCAGTGGCTCACACCTGTAAGCCTATCTACTCAGGAGGCTGAGATCTGAGGGTCATGGTTCAAAGCCAGCCCGAGCATGAAAGTTGTGAGACTCTTATCTCCAATAAATCTCTAGAAAACTGGAAGTGGCGCTGTGGGGCTCAAGTGGTAGAGTGCATGCCTTGAGCTACAGAGTGCCGGGACAGCGCCCAAGCCCCACTACTGACCCCCCCTCCAAAAAAAAGCGGGGAACTAAAACCATCAGTTCTAGTTATTTCAACAACCCAATACTGGCAGAGCTGAACAAGCCTTTTCTATAGTAAAGGATTAGAGATTTACAACAATCATTTCAGAGTTATACCTTCTCCTTCATCCCAGTCATGTTGTCCTACCTGTTCGCAGGAGGAGATTTGTAGTTCTTGTTGGTGTATATTTCTTCTAAACTGAATTCTTTCTTTTTTAACCTAAAAAGAGAAAAAATAAATGCTTCAGGGCCTCTACTTTATCTTATATTTTATATAGTGCCAGTACTGGGGTAGGAACTCAGGAGCTCACATGCTTTTTCCCCCTCTACCAGCTAAGCCACACTTCCACTTCTGGCTTTCGGCTAGTTCGCTGGAGATTAATTTCTCAGCTTTGTCTGTCCAGGATGGCTTTGAACCATAATCCTCAGATCTCAGACTCTTTATGTCCTTCAAAGAAAATATAGATTAGTTTCTCAACTCTACCATTTCCATTTGCTTATTCCAAATCTTTCTGTTAATACATTGACAGAACAAGAGGTTTTTTTGTTTTCTTTCCCAGGATGTCAATCTTCAACTTTATCAAACTAGGTCCATGTATGGAATTAGCAGGAATGACGTTTGGATTTTTATCTTGTGTGTGTGCTAATACTGGAGCTGAACTCAGGGCCTGGGCATTGTCCCTTAGCATTTTTGCTCAGGGCTGATGCCTAAATCTGACCATAGGAAATTCCTGTATGTTCCTCATAGGATTGGGATAAGCCAAACATATTTTAGGACACCATGGAAATCTGGGTGCAGTAGCAGTTTTCTTGCTGGGTAATGGTAGCTCATGCCTGTAACTCTAGCTAAAGATCTGAGAACTGAGGTTTGAAGCCAGCACAAGCAGAAAAGTTCAGGAGTCTCCTATCTCCAATTAACAACTAAAAAAGCTAGAAGTGGAGCTGTGGTTCAAGTGGCAGTACATCAACCTTGCTCATAAAAGTTAAGTGAGAGCATGAGGCTCTGAGTTCAAACCCTAGCATCAGGGCTGGGAAGGTGGCTCAGTGGTAGTGCTAGCCTTGCATGCATGAGGCCCTGGGTTCGATTCCTCAGCACCACGTAAGCAGAGGCCAGAAGTGGGGCTGAGGCTCAAGTTGGTAGAGTGCTAATCTACAGTTGAAGAGCTGAGGGACAGTGCCCAGGCCCAGAGCTCAGGTCCTGGACCCAGCGCCACACACACACACACACGCACCTTTTTCCTTTCCTTTGCACACACACACACCCCTTTTTCCTTTCCTTTGCACACACACCCCCCCCTTTTTCCTTTCCTTTGCTATGTTGCCCAGCCACACACACACACACCTTTTTCCTTTCCTTTACACACACACACACTCCTTTACACACACACACACTCCTTTACACACACACACACTCCTTTACACACACACACACTCCTTTACACAACACACTCCTTTACACACACACACACCCCTTTTTCCTTTCCTTTGCTATGTTGCCCAGTCTCATTTCAAGCTCATGGGCTCAAGAGTGCCTCTTGAGTCTTCCTAATGGTTAGAACAGGCCATGCCACTATACCAAGATTCATGCTTAAAACAACAAAAAAACCCCAAAAACATTAGTTTTATTTATTTTTTGTTGTACTAGGGTTTGAATTCATGCCTCCAGCCTTTTTGCTATTTTTTTCTTTGTCCATCATAGGGCTTGAACTTTGGGCCTGGACCCTGTCTCTGAGCTCTTCAGCTCAAGGTGAGTGCTCTACCACTTGAGCCACAGTGCCACTTCTGGCTTTTGGTTTTTTTTTTTTTTTTGCCGGTTGTGGGGGCCTGAACTCTGGGCCTGGGCGCTGTCCCTCAGCTCTTCAGCTCAAGGCTAGCGCTCTACCACTTGAGCCACAGAGCCACTTCCGGCTTTTTTGTTTTTGCTTATGTGGTGCTGAGGAATCGAACCCAGGGCCTCATGCATGCAAGGCAAGCGCTCTACCACTGAGCCACCTTCCCAGCCCCCCTCTACTTCTTTTTAAACTGAGTGGCTCTGACACAAGACAAGAACACAGGTAGTAGGACAGGACACATGGGCTTCTCCTCCTGCCTCACAAAGCTCTGGGCAAGAACCAGGAAGAGACAATCAGGATGTTGTAAACAGTGCTATCAGAATTCTCTAGCTGTATCATGATGATCACCATAGAAGAAAATACAATAGTTCTGAAAGCTTAAGAGCATGGTGCTGGCATCTCTGGGCCTCCGATGAAGGCATCATGGTAAATGGCATCGTAATGCTGAGTGATAATTCAGTCCAGGCTCTGCTAGACCACTGCTCTGGATCAGAGGTGAGGTGAGATACCATGGAAATAGAAGCCTGGCAAGGGCAAGGGAGGCTGCTCACCAAATGGTAACTGGGTAGCAGAGAGCTGGAGTACAATTTTTATTTATTTTCTTGCTGATCGTGGGGTCTGAACTCTGGGCCTCGGCACGGTCCCTCAGCTCTTCAGCTTAAGGCTAGTGCTCTACCACTTGAGCCACAGTTCCACTTCTGGCCTTTTCTGCTTATGTGGTGCTGAGGATTTGAACCCAGGGCCTCATGCATGCAAGGCAAGCACTCTACCATTGAGCTACCTTCCCAGTCCTTTGCTTTTTATATTGATTTTAACAAAATGTTTATTTTGTCAGGTATCAGGATGGCAACTCCTGCCTTCAAGTTAGGAGCATTTGCATGGTAGATCTTCCATCCCTTCACTCGGAATTTGTTTTTGCCACTGGATTCATTTTGTTACTGTTTTGTTGATGATATTTTGGGAGGGGGTAGGGGGGATTGGTTATGTGGCTTGAACGCTGGGCCTGGCACTGTCCCTGAGCTCTTCAGCTCAAAGTGAGCGCTCTACCACTTGAGCCACAACACCACCTCTGGTTTTCTGGTGGTTAACTGGAGATAAGAGTCTCACGGACTTTCCTTGCCTGGGCTGACTTTGAACCTCGATCCTCAGATCTCAACCTCCTGAGTAGTATAGGTGTAAGCCACTGGCGCCCAACTTGTTCATGATTTCTGTATGTATAATCATGTTCTCTGCTGCTTTTACGATCATTTTTATTTTTGGAATTGTGTAAATTCTATTTTTAGCTTTAGTTATTTTTCAGATAGTGTTTTACATTTTTTGCCTAGGGACCACTGACCAGCTACCTGTGTAGCTGAAATTACTGATATATACCACCATGATCATTTATTGAGACTACCTTTTTGCCTGGTGGATCCTTAAACTCCAATCTTCTTCTTCTTCTTCTTTTTTTTTT
>NW_012267239.1:1829450-1836004 GCF_000151885.1 Dipodomys ordii | reverse complement strand
ACCACTTCCAGTTTTCTGAGTGGTTTATTGGAGATAAGAATCTCACGGGCTGAGAAGGTGGCTTCAGTAGTAGAGCGCTTGCCTTACATGCTTGAGGGCCTGGGTTCGATTCCTCAGCACCACATAAGCAGAAAAAAAAAAGCACTGTGACTGGACCCAAGAAGAAAAAAAGAAGAAGAAGAATGAGTTCACTTACATAGTACTTAGAAACAATCCCTTCAAAGTCTAAATCCAACTTGTGGCTCTGAAAAAAAACGTAATCCAGGCAACATGAAAATTGCTGGTTACTTAAAATCCTCCAAAGGTTTTTGTCCCCCAGTAGAAAATAATCCTAAAGCATTATTATAATCCTCTCCCACCTGAGTTTCAAGGATGGGAAATTGAGATAAACAGGCTTTCCTGTGTGCAAGTCAGCTTTTTCCATGACACTGACAAAATAGGAGGAAAGGTTTATTGGGTCTCATGGTTTTGGAGATTTTGCTCTATGTGTAGGGTGGCCAACTATTTTGGATCTGAATCAAGGCATCAAATCATGGCAGGACTATGTAATGGGTGGAAGCCTGTTTCATGGCAGTCAGGAAACAAAAAAGGGATAGAAGGGTCAGGGCTATAATATCTTCAAAAACATTCTCCCACTAGGTCCCACATCTATTCCTTCCTTCTTTCCCTCTCTTTTTTTTCACTCATTCAACTTGATTGCTCAGTCAGGGCTCAACCACTTGAGCGACACCTCTGGCATAACTTTTGTTTATTTTAGCAATAGAGTCTTGTGCACTTTTGTGCTTGGGCAAGCTTCAAACTACGATCTTCTGGATCTTAGCCTGGTAAGATTACAGGCATAAACTAGTGACATCTGGCTTTCATTGGCTATTTTCAAGGTAGGGTCTTTATGTCTGGGGCAGCCTGAGCTGCTGTGCTTCCTCCATACATGGGGTAACAAGTTGAGGCTAACAATGCCCAGCCATTAGATAAGATGGGAGTCTTACAAGGCTTTTATTGTATGTGTGTGCACGCGTGCATACATGCTGGTCCTGGGGCTTGAACTTAGGGCCTGAGAACTGTCCATGAGCTTTTACTTGCACAAAGCTAGTGCTCTACTACTCAAGCCACATCTCCACTACCAGCTTTTAATTTTTAATGGTTATTTGGAGATAAGTCTGATGGACTTTCCTGTCTAGACAGGCTTTGAAACTTGATCCTCGTATCTCAAGCTTCCAGAGTACTTAGAACTACTGGTGTGAACCACCTGTGGTTCAGCAAGTATTGCAAACCTTTTTTCCCCCAGTTCTGGGGCTTGAAGTCAGGGCCTAGGCACTGTCCCTAAGCTTCTTTTGCTCAAGGCTAGCACTCTACCATTTGAGTCATAACACCACTTCTGGCTTGTTCTGTTTATGTGGTACTGAGGAATTGAACCCAGGGCTTCATGCATGTTATGCAAGTACTCTACCACTAAGCCACATTCCCAGCCCTGTAGCAAACTTTTTTTTTTGTCAGTTGTGGGGCTTGAACTCTGGACTTTTGGCGCTGTCCCTGCACTCTTCAACTCAAGGCCGGCTCTACTGCTTGAGCAACAGCACTTCTGGTTTTCTAGTGGATTTTATTGAAGATAAGAGCCTTACGGAAGCTGGGGCGCTGGTGGCTCATGCCTGTAATTCTAGCTACTCAGGAAGCTGAGATCTGAGGATTGTGGTTCAAAGCCAGCCCAGGTAGGAAAGTCTGTAAGACTTTTTCTTTCTTTCTTTCTTTCTTTCTTTTTCTTTCTTTCTCTTTTTGTTGGTAGTGGGGCCTGAACTCTGGGCCTGGGTGCTGTCCCTCAGCTCTTCAGCTCAAGGCTACTGCTCTACAACTTGAGCCACTTCTGGCTTTTTTCTTTTTGCTGAGGAATCGAACCCAGGGCCTCATGCATGCAAGGCAAGCGCTCTACCACTGAGCCACCTTCCCAGCTCCAAACTCCAATCTTCTTGATCTTCACCTCCTTAGTAGCTCAATTTACAAGTGTAAGCCACCATGTCCAGGTTGCAGCTTTTATATGACGCAAATAGGTATGAGTTTCTCTTTTCTTTTTTTTGGTCAGTCATGGGGCTTCAACTCTGGGCCTGGGCACTGTCCCTCAGCTCTTCAGCTCAAAGTGAGTACTCTACCACTTGAGCCACAATGCTACTTCTGGTTTTCTGTTGTTTTATTCGAGATAAGAGTCTCATGGACTTTGCTGCCCAGGCTGGCTCTGAACTGGGATACTCAGCTCTCAGCCTCCTGAGTAGTTAGGATTATAGGCATGAGCCACTGGCGCCCAGCTTCTTTTCTTTTTTTCTAGTACCAAAGTTTTAGTCTTGTCCATGCTGTTTTATAACTGGAGCAAAAATAGAAGTTTATTGTCTAAAATTAATGCATTTTTATATAAAACAATTGTATTTTTTTCATGAGGAAGGCAGGTTTAGAGCTTCTAGGAAAAACGGCATGCAACATAGTGTAAGAGGCAACTTAGAAGATACTTTTGGGCTGGGTGCTGGTGGCTCATCCCTGTAATCCTCGCTCTCAGGAGGCTGAGATCTGAGGACCACAGTTCACAGACAACCCAGGAAGGAAAGTCTGAGAGACTCTTATTTCTAATTAATCACCAGAAAACCAGAAGTGGTACTGTAGCTCAAAGTGATAGAGCTCTAGGTTTGGCAAAAGAACTCAGAGACAGTGCCCAGGCCTCAAGTTCTAGCCCCACAACTTTCACTGATAAGCATCTTGGGATAAAAGGCACACTGCCCTTCAACCAAGCAATGCCATTTTCTTACTTTCTTGAAGAGAACAGCTAAAGAGCTAAAGACCACTCACCAGGCCTCCAGAGACAAAGACTGAAGTACTCTACTGTGACTTTTAACTGTTTTACTTACGCATGTCTTTCTCACCTCCTGCTCCCAATTCTTCCTATTTAACCTGAAGCCAACGTCTTTACCCTGAAGATGGCCGAAGATGTACTGAAGTGCTATCTTCTCATGGCTACCATGTGATAAATTGCTTTCTTTCAATTCCTTATCCCGCTCCTCACTGGATTTGTCCCAGTGCTCAGAAATGCCCAAGTTATGTTTTTAAAACAAACAATTTTGACTCAAGCCTCAGGGCAGGAAGTAAGAAGGATGGAAGCTAGCTGGAGCAGCAGTCAGCTCAGCAGTCACAGGACTGTGTATGTGGACTCTGTTGACACACTCTTTAGCCCAATGTGTTCCTGGTGGCTCCCCTGGACCCTGAGTGGTTCGACACAATTCTTCCAGTTCAATCTGCTGCTCCAGCCTCACCATCTATCCTCCTTACTCCATCGTCAGTACCAGCTAACAACCCAATCCCAGTGTGACTGGGCAGGTAGACTTTGACCTTGAAACCATCTACAAGTTGTATGATCCAGGCAAATTATGTTGCTGGCCTGTATGCATGCCCACAGCCACTCAACTGTGGGAATGACAGGTCCTGATGGGTGAGGGGTGGGGGGTTGAGGGGTGGCACAAGTGTCTGGGACAGGGAAGGGAAAGACAGATGACTCCTAGGATATCCTGGTACTACTTTATTCCTTTGGTGCTGGTGAATGAACCCAGGGGCTTGAGACATGCTAAGTTCATATTCTACTAATGAGCTACACCCGCATCCCTGAGGCATTGTATTGAGGTTGAGATATGCTAATATTATCAGGATATGGCAAAAAAATGTTGGTATTATTTAGTCTCTGAACGAGGAAAAACCAGGGGAGACAAATTGCCTATGATAACCAAACTTTGGGTGACAGTGGCTTTTATGTTCTACAAACAAGGCCTAAAGAAAGAAAGCAGGCATTTGAGGTGGGTTCCAATTTAGTATCTGAGAAGCTAAATTTATGGGGGTTGTGAATATAGTCCAGTGGTAGAATGTGTACTTAGTGTGTAAGGAACTCTGCATCTAATCTCCAGTACCAATGCCTCCAAAAGCAACAAAGTGGAAGAGCCAACTATAGAAATATTTTGTCTAGCTGATCGCTGATGGCTCATGCCTATAAACCTAGCTACTCAGGAGGCTGAGATCTAAGGATCTTGGTTCAAACCAGGCCAGGACAAGGAAAGTCTATGAGACTTTTTTTTTCTGAGTCCATGAGACTTTTTTTTTTTTTTTTTTTGTCGGTCGTGGGGCTTCAACTCTGGGCCTGAGCGCTGTCCCTCAGCTCTTCAGCTCAAGGCAAGCGCTCTACCACTTGAGCTACAGCGCCACTTCCGGTTTTCTGGTGGTTTATTGGAGATAGGAGTCCACGGTCTCTCCTGCCCGGGCTGGCTTTGAACCGCGATCCTCAGATCTCAGCCTCCTGAGTAGCTAGGATTACAGGCGTGAGCCACCAGCGCCCGGCGTCCATGAGACTTTTATCTCTACTAAACCACCAGAATAACTGGAAGTGGTGGTGTGGCTCAAATGGTAGAGTGCTAGCCTTAGCTGAAGAACTGAAGGACAGAGCCCAGGTCTAGAGTTCAAGCCCACAACGACTGACAAAAAAAAAACAAAAAAACAACAACAACCCAGAAACCTCAAGAAACCTTTAGGGAGCTGGGGTTATAGGTTAAGTGGTTGCCTATATGTGCACAAGGCCCTGGGTTTAATTCTTAACAGTCAAACCAGACAAACAAAACAAAAAATACAAAACTTTTAGAGCGGGCTGGGAAGGTGGCTCAGTGGTAGAGCGCTTGAGTTGCATGCCAGAGGCCCTGGGTTCGATTCCTCAGCACCATATAAGCAAAAAGAAAAAAAAAGCTGGAAGTGGCGATGTGGCTCAAGTGGTAGAGCGCTAGCCTTGAGCTGCAGAACTGAGGGACAGTGCCCAGGCCCAGAGTTCGGGCCCCACGACCAGACCCAAAAAAAACAAAAAAACTTTTAGAGCTAGGACTGTAGCTCTGTATAAAATGATTACCTAATATATGTAAGGACTAGAGTTTGGTAGGGCTTCTCAGCCCTACCAAAAAATAAATAAAGGAAAAAAGAGTACATCCTTAAACCCTTACAATTTTATACAAATAGTAGCATTCTATTAGTTTGGCTGTAATGTAGCATTACTAATATGGGTATACAAATAAATATACAAAGTATATATATGGTAATATAAATTATTGTACTTTTTTTCTTCCTTTAAAGACTCCAATGGCATTTTCTTCTTTTGAACTGATCTGCTTTTTCAAATTAAAACTCTTGCCAGGCATGTTGATGCAAACTTGTAATCCTAACACTCAAGAGGTCAAGGAAGGAGGACTGGGAGAGTTTGAGGCCTTATCTCAAAATAAGAAGCAAGGGATATAGCTCAATGGTAGTGCATTTTCCTAGAATATAAAGGGCCCTGGGTTTAATCCACAGCACCACAAGAATTTAGCAAGCACAAAAACAAATAGCGGTGCATGCTGGTACACCTCTACAATCCCAGTACTCAGGAGGCTGAGGCAGGAAGATTTCCAATTTGAGGTCAGCCTGGGGTATATCACCACTATCTCCAAAAACAACAAAATCCATAAAACTAGAAAATCAATATATTAAATACAGGAAAAGTAGAGTGGTAGAAGATTGTAATTAATGGTTAACAACTGTAATTATTATGTGAATCACTATAATAAATACAGTTGAGATTCTGTACAGAAAATCCTACTTGTTAAGAATTTGTATACTGTCTGCAAGGAGCTTATGGCTCATACCTGTAATCCTAACTACTCAGGAGGCTGAGATCTACAGATCATGGTTCAAAGCCAGCCCAGGCAAAAAAATCTGTGAGACTCTCCAATAAAACTATTTACAGGGGGTTGGGAAGATGGTTCAGTGGTAGAGTGCTTGCCTTGCATGCATGAGGTCCTTATGCACCACATAAGCAGAAAAAGCCAGAAGTGGCACTATGGCTCAAGTGGTAGAGCGCTAGCCATGAGCTGAAGAGCTGAGAGACAGTGCCCATGCCCAGAGTTCAGACCCTATGACCAAAAAACAAAACAAAACAAACAAACAAAAAAACACAACTATTCATAATGAGCTGGGAATGTGGCTTAGTGGTAGAGAGCTTGCCTAGCATACAAGAAGCCCTAGGTTCAATTCCTCAGTACAACATAAAAAGAAAAAGCTGGAAGTGGCTCTGTGGCTCAAGTGGAAGAGTGCTAGTCTTGAGCAAAAGAAGCTCAGGGTCAGTGCCCAGGCCCTAAGTTCAAGCCTCAGGACTGGCAAAAAAAAACTACTCAGAAAAAGCCAGAAGCAGTGCTATGTCTCAAGTGGTAGAATGTTAGTCTTGAGCACAAAGAGGCTCAGGGACAGTGCTTAGGCCCTGAGATCAAGCCCCAGGACTGTCAAAAAAGAAATTCTTATTCATATTTTACAGATAAATTCCTGTATAAGGTTAAGGAACTTACCTTGGGTTATTAAGGAAATTCGGTTACAGTTCCATTTACTGATGAGAAATGGAGCAATATTCAGCAAAAGAAAATAGAAATCTGGAGATATTCTTAAAAATTAAACTCAGAGGGGGGACCAAGATGGCGACGGGGCAGTAGGGAAACGCCACAGCTCTCTCCAACCAAAAAGAGAGT
>NW_012267239.1:1823038-1824375 GCF_000151885.1 Dipodomys ordii | reverse complement strand
CAAAAAAAAAAAATTAAACTCACAACATATTAAGTCCTTACCCAGTGTTCTCAGCATTGGGAGCTTGGGCTCTGGGCCAGGATAACTTTGACAGACAGACAGGAGCCACATGTGCTATCACTGACACTTAGGACCTAATGCAGGTTTCTAAACTACTGGGTCTCGATATCGTCACCCAAACCTAATAGGCCAACAGTACTTACCTTCCAGAACTGAGATGAACTGAGATTATGTGCGCACAATACCTGGCACAGTAAGCTCAAAAAAAAAGAAAAGATTAAGGATGGAGCTGGAGGCCTGGCTCAGTGAGAGAGCACATGTCTAACAAGTGTAAAATCCCAAGTTCAAACCCCAGTACCAGCCAAAGAAACAGAACAGAACAAAACCCCACAACAACAAAAATTAAAATATCTCTTCTAGGCTAGTACTCTATCACTTGAGCCGCGCCTCCAGTAGAAATGTTACAAATATATATTCCATAACTAGAATATACTAAAACACATGGAAATGTAATGAAATCTCCTGCAGTATAACTAATGTAAGCTAATAAAAAATACATATATAAATTTTGCACATAAACATTTAGCCACATGACCAATTAATTTAATATAAATTCCTAGAAGTAAACAGCACAAAGTAAATGACCATTTAAAGGGCAACTATATTTTGCCTCATAATTCTTCAAAATAGTAAATAGTGAACCCAATTTGTACTCAAGAAAGACCTCACCTTTTGGGTCGAGGCAGGCCCATTGGGGTGAGATTAGGATCTGGCTTAGGGATGGTTTTCCGTATTCGAATCTGTGAGACTTTCTTTGGCCTCTTCTCTGGCTCAACCTGTTTTTAAAAGTTCAGAAGATGGGCAAGGTATAAAACATTTTTAACAAAGTAACTGTCCCTAATACTCAAGACACTGTCCGTATACTGCAGACAATTCTAATAAGAAGCATACAATAAAGCTCCTCATCTTACTTCAGCTGTGTTCACAACTGAGGTTATCAATGTGAAAATATGCAATGGATGAGGTGGCCAGATGTTACACAACAAAACACCATCATTCACTATCTTCTCTGAAGGCATTAAAGCAACTCAGTGACACAAGTCTCTAGAAAGGCAGTTAAATGCTGACTTGGGGGAGCTGAGGCAGGAGGATCACATGAGCCCAGGAGGTTGAGGCATAGGTAAGTAACATAGTAAGATCTTGTTTCTAAAAAGAAACTAAATGAAAAACAAAGAAATCCAGTGTATCGCCAGGCACTGGTGGCTCACGCCTGTAATCCTAGCTACTCAGGAGGCTGAGATCTGAGGATCGCGGTTCAAAGCCAGCCCGGGCAGGAG
>NW_012267239.1:1818955-1820269 GCF_000151885.1 Dipodomys ordii | reverse complement strand
GGGGGGGGGGGGGGAAGGGAAGAGGCTAAGAGCTGAAGATTAATGTTTGAAGGCAGTCCAGGCAGGAAAGTTCATGAGACTCTCCAATTAATCAGCAGTGAAGGTGTGGCTCAAGCAGTAGAACACTAGCCTTTAAGCAAAAACAAAAACAAAAACAAGTGAGAGTATGAGGCACCAAGTTCAAGCCCCAATTTGTATGTCATGTTGGATAGTTTTTTGCACATCCCCATAACGAGAACTAGTATGAAATTCTACTGGTTTTAGAATGTGGTGCATGCTTCATTAACAAGGTATCTGTCTGTGTGACAACCATACAATCCACACTTCCCTAACCAGCTGGGATGTGGCTTAAAACAAGCCCTCGTGTGCTGGGTGGGGTGGCACACACCTGTAGTTCTAATTTCTTGGGAGGCTGAAGTGGGAGGATTACTTTAGCCTACACCCTGGTGAAAATAGTGAGACCAAGAAAGAAAGAGGTAGAGGAAGAGGGTGGAGGATTAGAGAGAAACAGAAAAAGCTTCATGTGCCACCCTTCCCCAGATTTAGCATGTATTTAAAAAAAACAAACAAACCTGCCCATCTAACCTGTATTATAGACTGCTGGAGAATAAGGTTCAGGTGAGAAAATCTGGCAGGTGCAGTGGTACATGCTCCTAATCCCAGCACTTTGGTGGCTGAGGCAGGAAGACTTTGAGTTCCAGGCCAGCCTGAGCTACATAGCAAGACCTTGTTGAGAGAGGAAGGGGATGGAAGAGAATGGATGTCCTATGGAAAAATAAGTCTTTGTTAAATTATTTTGGGGGCTATCCACTAATTCTTCGGGTAAACTCTGCTAAGTACCTTTAGAAAGACAGTAAACTTAGTACAGGCATACAAAGTTAAGGCAGATTTAGAGCCAATAACAAGAAATGTCCCTACAAACACCACCCTTTCACCTTCTACCCAAATTTAAGTAAAATAAAATAGAAAGCTAAATAGAGGGAGAGAGAAAAGTCAGGTGGGATAGAGTTCTGAGTGAAACAACTCCCAGGACACTAACCTCAGGAATAAACATATAAGGCCTTGGGTTGAGGAGAGTGGGAAGGAAAGAAAGCAACACAGTTTAAAGCATAGATACACAGCAGAGCAGAGAACAATTCTGAGAATTCAGAGGCAAACAGCAAACTAGACAGTAAAAGCAGTGTACCATCATTTTTTTTGGGGGGGGGTCTGGTCGTGGGGGCCTGAACTCTGGGCCTGAGCACTGTCCCTCAGCTCTTCAGCTCAAGGCTAGCGCTCTACCACTTGAGCCACAGCACCACTTCTGGCTTTTTT
>NW_012267239.1:1790349-1816715 GCF_000151885.1 Dipodomys ordii | reverse complement strand
AAGCGCTCTACCACTGAGCCACCTTCCCAGCCCTCTATGGCTTTTTTTGTTTGTTTCAACTTGGGGCTTTGGCTTGTTTGGCAGTTGTTATACCAGTGGACCCATTTCTAAACACCTATATTTTTCAGATAGGACCAGACCACCTCAACTACAATCTGTCTACCCATACCTATTACATTTCTGAGATCACAGGCATGCACCACTACACAGAAATTGGTGGAGATGAGAATCTCACTAACTTTTTTTTTTGTCAGTGGTGGGGCTTGAACTCTGGGCCTGGGTACTGTCCCTGAGCTCTTCAGTTCAAGGCTAGCACTCTACCACTTGAGCCACAGCACCACTTCTGGTTTTCTGGTGGTTAATTGGAGACAAGTGTGTCATGAACTTTTCTGCCTGGGCTGGCTTTGAACCATGATCCTCAGATCTCAGCCTCCTGAGTAGCTAGGATTACAGGCGTGAGCTGCCGGTGCTCTGCTCTCACTAACTTTTTGAACATGCTCTCTTCAAACATAGATCCTCCTGGATCTATGCCCACACAGATGCTGCTCCCTAGACCTTTTCTATTAGATTGTACAAGGATATTAATGAGATTATTTCCAATTATTCACTTAGTAATCAAAACACAGGAACTCCTACACAGTTCATTTTAAGGCCTATAAATCACTGGGCGCTGGTGGCTCACACTCGTAATCCTTACTCAGGAGGCTGAGTCTGAGGATCTTGGTTCAAAGCCAGCCCTGTAGGAAAATCTGTGATGCTTATCTCCAATAAACTACTCAGAAAAAGTGTGAAGTAGGGCTGTGGTTCAAGTGGTAGAATGCTAGCCTTGAGCAAAATAGTTCAGGGACAGGGGCTGGGAAGGTGGCTCAGTGGTAGAGGGTAGAGTGCTTGCCTTGTATGCATGAAGCCCTGGGTTTGATTCCTCAGCACCACATAAGCAGAAAAAGCCAGAAGTGGCATTGTGGCTCAAGTGGCAGCGTGCTAACCTTGAGCTGAAGAGCTGAGGGACAGCACCCAGGCCTAGAGTTCAGGCCCCACCAAACAAACAACAACAACAACAAAAATAGTTCAGGGACAGTACCCAGGCCCTGAGTTCAAGCTCTAGGACCAGCACCAAAATGGGGTGGAGGGTGGGGGGCATGAAGCCTATAAATCCTAAAACTGGAGTATGTAAATGCCTACTTGTGAGTGTGTATGTGTCAGTTGTAGGGCTTGAACTCAGGGCCTGGGCACTGTCCCTGAGCTTTTCTGCACAAGGATACTACCGCTTTGAGCCACAACTCCATTTCCAGTTTCCTGGTGGTTTATTGGAGATAACTGTCCTGTTTGGGTTGGCATCAAACTATGATCCTCGGATCTCATGCCTACTGAGCAGCTACGATTATAGGCATAGGCCACCAGTGCCAGGCTGTAAATGCCAAGTTTTGAAGCCTTCATTTTACAGAAAAAAAAAAATGTAGAAGCTCATAAACTAGGTGTGGTGATGCTGACATTAATTCATTCACTCACTAAAAAAGTATTTTCTATTTTTTGCACACCAAATACTAAGTGTTGCTGTAAGATATTTAAAAATATGTAAGTCATTGCCACTATGAATTGTCTATACGCTCAACAACTGAAAGACTAAAGCAAGAGAACCATGATTTTGAGGCTACCCTGGGTTGCATAGTAAGTTCAAATGCTACACAGAGATGGCTTGGAAGAATAATGATCCAAAACACAACTATAGATTTGGCAGAAAAATCACTGGTGGCTCACACCTGTAATCCTAGCTACTTAGGAGGTTGAGACCTGAGGATCATGGTTCAAGTTCAAAGTCAGCCCAGGCTGGAAAGTCCACGAGACTCTTATCTCCAATAAACCACCAGAAAACTGGAAGTGGTGCTGTGGCTCAAGTGATAGAGCACTAGCCTTGAGCTGAGGAGCTGAGGGACAGCACCCAGGCCCAGAGTTCAAGCCCCACGACTGACCAAGAAAAAAAAAAAATGACTGCATTATTTCCTTAGCAGAGATTTCCCGACGTGCACAGCAAATGCAGACACAAAGAGGCCTCCAAGCAGCACTGCATTTCCAACACTTCCCCAGTGGTAGGAAGCAAATATGGGATATAAGCAAAGAACAGGAACAGAGTTTACCTGTTTGTGGTGCTCAGACTCGGCTGTCGCTTGCTATGATGAAGAGCAGAGATTTCGAAGGAGCAGGAAGAGGACCCATGCTGGCTCCAAATGGACAACACTCTGCCCACCGAGTAGGGCAGAGAATAGAAGACCTTATTTGCTATGGAGGCTGGAGACCTTAGCCCTTTCAATCCCTGTGTAAACTGTGTCATGAAGAGCCTCTGCATGGTAGGCATGTGATTTGAGAAGCTCCGTTGTTTTGTCCAGATTCGGTAGCATCCAGGAGAACAAAGTGCAAGAAGAGTGTGAAGGCCAAAGACAGAGCAGTCTGCTCTGGTCTGGACCATGGCAGTGCCTCCATAGTCTGGGAGAGGAGCTGGAGTCTGTGGAGTAGCCTGAGTGTGTGCCTGACTATGGAGGCTGGTGTCTTCCCTGAATGTAGCCATACCAGGGCAAGCATGGGACAAAAAGAAAGAAAAGGTCCACTTGGGAGGTTGAGGCAGGCACTGGGAGGCCTCTCCTAAGGCAAGCCTCGATGGAGCGCAGTGCTCAGGAAAAGTCCTCGAGGCTTCCATCATGCAACTAGAGGTTGGTTTCACATGAAAGGAAACTGGGAAGATTTCAGAACCAAACAGCAGTGATGGCATCCTGTTGCTCAAATCTATGAAGCTCATTTTGATGGCTTCAAGGGAATCAAGTGCCAAGGGTTTGCTGTTAGGCCTCTGATCCCATTTATTAGCTGCCATATATGGGTTCAGCTGCATTGCGTTATACGAAAATCCATCCAGGAGCCTTTTATATCTGAGGCGCTTATAACTTTTAGCCACTGGCAGAAGTGCAGAGGAACACCGATGGTATCTGAGTATCGGGGACTTGGCAGGTGGGGCTAGTTTGGAGGCAAGGATGGATAGCTTATTTAGTAAGGCTGATTCTTTGGTAGGCTTCCTAAAACTCAGGCTCAAGGGATGGCACAGAGTAGCCTTCTGCTTTGGTTTGTGGCTAAGCAAGCTCCTGATAGGTACTGGTTCAGGTTCCAATTGTGTGGGTACAGGCACAGCACATGAGCTGAGAAGTCTGTGTGCTTTGGTGGGGATGGGATTAGATGAACTCTTTCCAATGGCAGAACTTCTGACTTTACCCACTTTTCTCCCCACACTGACCAGCTCCTGATAGGAAACTCTCTTACACGTTCGATGGGGCTGCTTCTTTAAAGGAAGCATTCTTTTTTGACCAGAAGTATTCACAAAGGCACCATGTATTTGATCACATCCAGCAGCGCTGGGATCTTGCTGTTTCCTGGGGGCACCAGGAAGGCAAGGACCGGAGCATAACTCAATGTCCTTCTTCAATGGCTGATGATATAAGCTTTGCTCCTTTGGGTCTCCCAACCTTTGAAGCTGTCCAGTGGTGTTGCCCTTGGTTAGCTTTGCCTGAGGGATTTCTTTTATCATGGTGAACCCATCTTTGTCTGCTTGAGGGTGGTTCTTATCTTGAGCCTCATCTGAAAACTTATTAGATGATGCATACTGTTCAAGTATCATATGTGCTGCTCCTTTTTGATGTATAAGATTTTCCTCTTTCAGTAATGTGTAGTCAAAAAACTGCTGACTCTGTTGTTTTACAGAATCATTATGAATGGCTTGGCATTGCAAGTAGGTCTGAGAATTCCTGGGCAAATTATTATCACCATGGCCTTCGCTGCTAGTGATCACCTCAGATTCTTCCCCAACAGTTAAGTGATCCAGGAGTACCCTCTGGTGGTCTTCAGTTCTTTTTCCATTCTTCAGTTTTTTTCCATGTGTATCAGTGAAATTCTCAAAACGACAAGCTTTGCAAGCATCCTTTTCCACCCTGGTGTGTGCACTGTCTCTCTCGTTAGGACTTATATTCCTTGGTATTTGTTCCTTCATCTTGAGTAGGTCTGCACAGTCTTTTGTATTTTCACAAAGCACGTCACCATCTTTTTGCTTAAAAGGATTTTTCAGGTCAGTTTCTTCACTGCTGGTATTATCAATTTCTGAATTTTCTTGAGAAGATAGATACAAAGTCATTGCCTTAAAGGATTCTAGGCTCTGTGGAGAGTCAGAGTTCCCACCTTGGCATTTAAAGGACATCAAATCTCTTGAGGATATTCCCAAAGGTTTTTCCTTGCCAGCCTCAGAATCTACTTCTGGTCTGGATCCTTCAGTTATTCCCTGGGTCTCTCTTAGAGATCCTACGTTACTATGGTGTTTATGGTAAGCATGATTTAAAGACATGCTTATGCTATCTAATATACTCACATTTGGTTCATGATCAGCAATAGACTTCATCTCATGGGGTATGGAAGAGTCTGGGCATTCTTCAATTTCACAGTCTTCTAAAGATTTACATACTTTCTCTTCACACGATTTTATTTCTACAGACTGCTCTATAGAAGCAGCAACATTTGGGAGATCTGAGTCTTGGTCAGCTGGTCCTATAAATGCAGCCTTCAGTTCTCCTCTCTCAGATGAGGTATTCCTTGAGGTTTCACGGAATGCCAGTCTATCTCCCCTTGCACCATCACCAAGTACATTAGATGTTTTCACAGCCAGCATACCTTGTGCAGGCTTTTCACCATAGTCTGCATGGACCGTGTGTATCATACCATTGATGGACTCTTCAGAACCAGAAATACTTTCAAAGGCTCCTTGGGAATTGTCTTTCTTCGGACTACCACAAAGCAGTGAGTTATCCCTATCCAAACTGACTAGCAGATCTTTCTTGCTGAAATTTAGCTCTCTGTTAGCTTCTGCAGTGGCCTCTCTCTGGTGACTGTCTAGTGCCTTCTTAACTGATTTACATTTACTTCTGCTTTCAACTAGTCTGTTTTGGTTACTCTGGAAGCCAAGGACTTCATCTGCTTTCTGACCAAGGGTTTCAACTGTTGGAGGAGACTGGTTCAATAATGTTTCAGGATTTGGAATGTTTGCAGGTTGGTTTAGTTCTTGTGTAGCACAGTCAGAGATAGTGTCTTTACAAAACACAGTTTCATTGGGTATATCTGATTCTTTTCTGGGTAGCCCTCTCTCATTGGGTTTGATGTGACTGATGGCAGTACGTGTGGCTATCTTCGCCACTCCATTATCTGACATATGTGCTACTTTAGTATGGTTCTTACCATCTGGAAGGCTGCCTTGAGTTTCTCTCCTAGTAAGTTCACTCTTCTTAGCTGTACAGCTCATTTTCTGGGTGTTACTTTTTACAGAGTCTTCTGTTCCCTGGGAGTAGTGATCACTGTGCTGAAATGCATTTTCATATTTTCTTGCTTTAGAGTTGTTCACTCTCAGAATGATTTTGCTTGGCTTAGAAACAGCACACGCAGAAAGTAAATTTTCTTTTGGTACATTTTCTCTTGCATTGTGACAGATGGAGATATCCTGAGATTGAATGTTTTTACATTTGGTGACAGAGACCTCCTGAGGAGAGCCAGCTGCTTCTTTTGTACTTGAGAGGAACCCAAAATGTAAATCTTCTGTTCCTGAATCAGCCATTTTTTCTTTTCCTTCTAGGCTTCCTGATTTGGTGCTAAAGGTGGGATTTGAAGAGGCACCACAGATTTTGTCACCCTGTGGAGAAATGTCTTTTAGTTTTGTCTTCATGGGAATGGTCTGGGTACCAGCAATAACCTCCCCTCCATTCTTTAAAGAAAGGTGATGGCTCTGTTGGGCATCATTGCCTGTTGCCAAAGGCCTCTCTCTGTTTATATTTAGTAGAGAACTAGTTGGCAATGTCATGTGGTCTTGAGAATTAAGGGACACTTGTTGATTTAAAACACATTCACAATCTACTTTCATAACCAGTTCACTAGCACAAGAAGGTTCACTCAACTCACCAGCAATGCCTGGTGCATCTAAATGTGAGATACTGTCAAGTGAGGTTCGTGTAGCCTTTTCTGAAGGTCTGTAATCAAATTCTGGAAACAGTGGTAATTGAGCAGCATCTGTCTTGGATTTTGATATCTTGCTAGGTATAAAATTTATCTGATCTTCTGGCATAACACTCCCAAAAGATTTTCTTTCAGACAAAAAATCATTACATGTTGCTTCATTTATCCGAGTTTCACCTTCCAGATTTCTCTGAATGTTAACTAAAGAATTAGAGTCTTTACTATTTATCTTTTCACGTAACTTATTAGGCTTTATAGTGGTTGTCTGTTCTGACTCTCTAAGTTGCACTGAAGAGAAAAAATTGCTTTCTACCGAGTGCTCACTTACATGGCTCACATTAGGAACAGTTTTTCTATGGTCCACAGGGTCTGTCAAGTTACCCTGATAGTCTAAAGTGATTTTCAAATCATTCTTTTTAAACATTATTTCTGTGGCTTCAGTAAGAAAATTGAGCATTAAAGAACTAGAGCTTTCTGTATGGATACTGCCTTGAATGCAAGAGTTATTGTAGGTATCTTCCTTTGGGCTATCAGCAGTCTTTTTTCCACCAGAACTGGCTTTCTTTTCTGGTTCTTCTTCCCTTTCTTTCCCCAGATTCAAAGGCCTTTCTTTACCTTCTATACAAGCCAAGTTTTTGCTTTGATCGTCCTCATTAAAAAAGGAACTATCTGTCTTTTTAGCAGATCCTTTCAGCAAACTGTTGCTTTCAAAATCACATTTTTCTAATGATGCTATTCTGCATCCTGGAACAGACAAAAGTGGTATGAAATGTGGAATTTCAGAACTTTCTTCCAAGGGTTTTATAGCATCTCTATTTCCCATAGCTGTGGAAGTATTAGGTGCAGAACTGTGTTTTTCATTATGGAGGCCAGGAGTCTGTTGGCGATTGTCATCTGCTTCACAGACAGGGTTTAATTTACACAGCTCTTTCTCTCCATTGTCAGTGTTGGAAATGGCACTATTCCCTGGTAATAATGACAACCAAGATGGAAAAGTTTTTAATTCTCCACATTCTTTTTCATTAGCAGTTACTTCTGCCAATCCAGGGTCCACAAAGTTTAAAGGCTTTAGGGAAACTAAAGTTCTGGTTTCTGAAACTTCACCACTGGTCATGATTTTGTCTACTTCTTGGTATTTACTGCACCCAGCTGAGAGAACATTACTCACATGGTCATTCTTATCCATCTTAGTCCCATTCACCTTTATACCTTGTATGTCTTCCGTGGACTCAGGCTGAGTTTCAGCTGTAATCTGTACATTTCCTTCTACACAAGAAAAATAAATCCAAATAAGCATGCAATCATTGTGAATTTTATCATGTATCCAAAGGCAACAATAATAACAAAAAAAACTCAAAAAGATAATTACAAAATGGAAAAAAAAGTTTTTGTATGAGGCAAGTACCAGTGGCTCATGCCTGTAATCTTAGCCACTCAGAAGGCTGAGATCTGAGGATCAGGGATCAAAACCAGCCTATGCAGGCAAGTCCATGAGACTCATTTCTGTTTAATCACCAGAAAACCAGAAGTGGCACCATGGCTCAGAGTAGTAGAGTGCTAGGCTTAGGCTAAAAAGCTCAGAAAGAGCATATAAGAGGCCTGGAGTTCAAGCTCTATGACAGACAGAAAACAAAAAGAAGTGGAGTTTTTTTGTTTTAACAAGTTTTTATGTCGGGCTGGGAAGATGGTTCAGCGGTAGAGCACTTGCCTTGCATGCATGAGTTCGATTCCTCAGCACCACATAAGCAAAAAAGAAAAAAGCCGGAAGTGGCGCTGTGGCTCAAGTGGTAGAGCAGTAGCCTTGAGCTGAAGAGCTGAGGGACAGCGTCCAGGCCCAGAGTTCAGGCCCCACGACCGGACCCCCCCCCAAAAAAAAGAAGTTTTTATGTGAAATCATAGATTCATGATACAACAGCATACATTATTAGATGACTACTTACATATGTCACTGATAAAACCATTCTTTGAAAAAAGCAATTATACATACAACTATATCTGAGACTTATCTGTAAGGTGAACAGTCTTGAATTCCATTACCTGCAAAAGCTGCCTTTCTGTAAGGTTGAACTAAAATTATTAAAGCTGAGTGAAAGGTCTATGGAAACAATGTATTTTTTTTTTTTTTGGGTCCGGTCCTGGAGCCTGAACTCTGGGCCTGGGCACTGTTCCTCAGCTCTTCAGCTCAAGGCTGGTTCTCTACCACTTGAGCCACAGCGCCACCTCCAGCTTTTTTTTCTTTTTGCTTATATGGTGCTGAGGAATCGAGCCCAGGGCCTCATGCATGCAAGGCAAGCACTCTACCACTGAGCCACCTTCCCAGCCCTATTCTTTCCTTTTTTTTTTTTTTTGGTGCTGGTAGCAGGCCTTGAACTCAAGAGTCTCTCAATCTCAATCTACTTTTCCTCTGATCTGGCTCGCTATAACTTTAGCCATGTCTTCAGTTCTGGCTTTTTGCTGCAGATTTAAAAAAAGTCTTACTGGGTGCCAGTAATCCTAGCTACTCAGGAGGCTGAGATCTGAGGATCACACTTCAAAGCCAGCCCACGCAGGAAAGTCTGTGAGACTCTTATCTCCAATTAACCCCAGAAAACTGGAAGTGGTGCTGTGGTTCAAGTGGCAGAGTACTAGCCTTGAGCTGAAGAGCTCAGGGACAGCGCCCAGGACCAGCGTTCAAGCCCCACAACTGAACAAAACCGCAAGTGGCACCATGGCTCAAAGTGGTAGAGTGCTAGTCTTGAGCAAAAAGAACTCAGGAACCAGCGGGCAGGCCCTGAATTCAAGCTTCACAACTGACAACAACAACAAAAACAAAAAAGCTTAAGTGGAGCTGTAGTTCAAGTGGTAGAACACTAGCACTGAGAATAAAAGTTCAGGGTCAGTGCTCAGACTCAGTGGTCAAGCTCTGGGACTGCCCGTCACCCCCAAAACTAAGATCTCACATGAGCATTAAGGGTTCAACACACTGTTTTTGGGTTTTGTCAGTTGTGGGGCCTGAACTAGGGCCTAGTTGCTATCCCTGAGCTCTTTTGCTCAAGGCTAATGCTCTACCAATCTAAGCCACAGTGTCACAGATTTCTGGTGCTCAATTAGAGATAAGAGTCTCATGGATTTTCCTGCTGCAGCTGGCTTTGAACTGCAATCCTTAGATATCAGCCTCCTGAGTATCTAGGATTACAGGAAAGAGCCACTGGCACCTGGCTCAACACACTGTTAATAAAGAATACTTATGGGAAAAGAGCAAACTAAACTATCATCCACTAACACAAGATCTGATAATAGTTGTGTCCCAGTATACCCACAGGTAATATAACAAATTTCTATAATTAAGTCTATCTAGTAAAACACGTAACTATAACCATTATATTCTAACTATAAAATGGGATTTGTGAATTAAAATGATATGCAGTAGTGGGTGGGGGGAAACAACTTAGAGAAATACCTTTGTTCCTTAGAAAACCTTCAGGGAGGTCCTCGTGTAAAAGTTCTCTGGACTGTACCAGGAGGGCCTCCTACAATAAGAAAACCAGCAGTCAAGGGAGGATTCAGATACCTGAGTTCATTTCTTAAGAAACTTCTTTATGACCCTAGGAAATTTGCTAGTACTCACAAGGATTGAGAACTGAAGGAAACATCAAATTTAAGTAAGTACAATCAAACAAAAAACTTCTCCAGAATTTGATCTTGAAAAGTCAAGCTTGTCAAAGTCTAGATAGGAGAGTTAAAATGTTTACTTGTAAATGCAAATCAACCCTAAAAATGCCTTCTGCTAATGAAACAAGCCATTGTAGTGTTAATTTTTTTTTTGGGGGGGCGGTCAGTCATGGTGCCTGAACTGGGCGCCTGGGCGCTGTCCCTCAGCACTTCATCTCCAGGCTGGCGCTCTACCACTTGAGCCACAGAGCCACTTTCCAGCTTTTTTTGCTTATGTTGAGGAATCGAACCCAGGCCTCATGCATGCAAGGCAAGCACTTTACTGCTGAGCCACCTTCCCAGCCCTGTAGTGTTAATTTTTATTTCTAAGGAAAAAAAAATCCCCAAATCAGATGAATCTCTAGCTAACCATATGGTACCATGTACACTGTGTTTATAGTACCAGACACTCAACATGTAATATGTGCTTTATAGTGTATATTATGGTCATGAAATAGAAAGTCTTTCTTTGCTAGGAAATACATATTGAAGAATTTAGGCATCATCTCTGTGAATATACTCTCAAATTAACTTTTTTTTTTGGTCTTTTGTCGGTCATGGGGTCTGAACTCTGGGCCTGGGCACTATTCCTCAGCTCTTCAGCTCAAGGCTAGGGCTCTACCACTTGAACCACAGTGCCACTTCCGGTTTTTCTGCTTATGTGGTGCTGAGGAATTGAACCCAGGGCTTCATGGATGCAAGGCAAGCACTCTACCACTGAGCCACCTTCCCAGCCCCTCAAATTAATTTTTTTTTAAAGCTGACCTTTAATCCTATTTATTCAGATCTGAAGAGCACAGTTCAAAGCCAGCCCAAGCAGATAAACCCAGTTAGATGACAAAAAGCTGTGAAGGTATGGATTAATAAGCCTGTGTGCACGCACACACACGCGCGCCCACGCACACACACAGCACCAGGTTCATTGGCACATTCCAGAAATCCCACACACACACACACACACACACACACACACACACACACACACACACACACACACACACACACACACACACACACACACCTCCCCAAAAGACTAGCAAATAGTGTGTTTCAAGAACCAAAGTGTCTATCATAAGCCGGGTGCTAGTGGCTCACACCTGCAATCCTAGCTACTCAAGAGTCATATCTGAGGATTGTGGTTCAAAGCTAGCCCAGGCAGGAAAGTCCACCAGACTCTGGCCTCCAATTAACCACTCCCAAACCAGAAGTGGAGACAGGGCTCAAAGTAGAGTGCTAGCCTTGAGCAAAAAGAGCTGAGGGACAACACCAAAGCCCAGAGCTCAAGTTCTACACCACCACCAAAAAAAGTGTCTCTCATTCACAAGATCATAGACATGTATTATCACATGTGTCAGCCATTTCTGTGAGAGAAGCCAATAAGGCCCGTCACCAACAAATTCTGGTATACACTGTCAGGAAAGATTACTCACCACAAGCTTTCTGGGCTAAACTTAGTGACAATTGGGGGAGTCTCCTGTGATTTTGTGCCCTTTGTGAAGGGCTACTGGAATTTTAGTGCTGTCCCCATATACTGCTCACAATGATGCGCATAGCAGGAGAACCCAAAACACCCCTGATGAATGTCAAGCCCACTGCTTCCTAACCAAGAAGGGGAAAAAAACAGTTAAGAGTGAGGTATTCCACTTGACCTCTACCTTGCAGAATTATCTTGAAAGGTTGTAAATTAAGAAGAAGCAAGCGATTCCTCACAATAAAGTAAGGGAAAGACTGGGTCTTAGTGATTCACTGGTTCTCACAGCCATCCTAGCCCCTAAACAGGTGATGGGGCTATCCACCCAGCTAGAGGCCTAGAGATGAGACAAGTCATCCTTTGAATGGCAGATGCCTAGCTCAGTTGGTAGAGTAGAGAGCTCTCCATTTTAGAGGATATGTCACAGGGAAGCTGCTCCTGTGTTTTTATGTTGGGGCTCTACCTAAGCATGTGGTTTTTGTCTCTAAAAGCCTGGTGCAAACTCTGTGCTGGGCTGGTGGTTTTTGAGACAATAGTCCGCCATGCAGACTCTTATGGCCAATAAAGTACTCAGAAAAAGTCTGTCCAAACTAGGGCTGGCTTGGAACAGCGATCCTCAGATCTCAGCCTCCTGAGTAGCTGGGATTACATGCTGGGATTACATGCGTGAGCCACAGGTGCCTGGCTCTTGGCCTTTTAAACATTACTTGGCAAGGGCAGGGGAAGGGGAGGAGAAAGGGAGGTATAATCATGCGTCATAAAGCTGTTTTTCAGATTCCAACCAAGGACCATGCCAGTTTTAAGTAAGAGCTTCCCACCCAAGGATATCATTGGCTTCCAGTCAGAGCTGGGAGTGCCTGGGATTCCCTGAGAAGTTTAAGGAATAGAACAAAGGATGTTAATGGCTCAGCTTGGTTGGGGAACACATGGTTCAGGAAAGGACAGTAGTAGGGTAACAAAAGCTAACTAATTAGGTACCAAGAAAGTCTTATCCAGGGCTGGGAAGGTGGCTCTGTGGTAGAGTGCTTGCCTTGCATGCATGAGGCCCTGGGTTCGATTCCTCAGCACATAAGCAGAAAAAGCTGGAAGTGGCACTGTGGCTCAAGTGGTAGAGCGCTAGCCTTGAGCTGAAGGACAGTGCCCAGGCCCAGAGTTCAGGCCCCACGACCAGCAAAAAAAAAAAAAAAAAAAGAAAGTCTTATCCACAGGAAGCTTAGTTACATTCATATTTTAGATCCATTCATCATTTACTTCACAGTTTAAGTCAAATAATACAGTTCATTTGTAATTCCCCATCATATCATTAAATTCATTCTTTGTCCACCTTATACAGTTCAAGTCAAATACTATAGTTCATCTCTAATTTTCCATCATATCAAGATTGATTCCCAATTCCATCTCTCAAAATGTGGCTTCTGTTTCTCCATTGGCATTACAACAAAAAGAGGGCTGGAGACTACAAGAAGGCTTGAGGTCTCAAAGACAATCAATAATTGAATGTACTGAAAACAACATGTAGCTGAGATGTAAGCTAACACCACCACAGCAGTGACCTCACAACCAGGAGGGAGCTCTGCAGAGGAATGAGTGCAGAGAAGGAACCGGAACAGCCTACTTGCACGCAAAGGACGTGTGTAGAACAGTCTTCAGACTCTTCTAACCCAGTTCAAAGTTAGCCAATCACATAACAAATACATGAAACCTAAAACACAATTTCTAGCTGTGCACTGGTGCTCATGCCTGCAATGCTAGCTATTGAAGAGGCTGAGATCTCAAAATCACAGTTCAAAGCCAGCCTGGGCAGTAAAGTCTGCAAACTCTTTTATCCAATTAACCTCCAAAAAGCCAGAAATGGAACTGTGGCTCAAAAGGAGTGCTAGTCTTGAGCAAAAAAGCTCAGGGATAGCAGTGAGGCCTGGAGCCAAACCCCAGGACTAGCCACCATCTAAACTAAAGAACAGCAATATCTATCTATCTCTCTATCTCTCTATCTATCTATCTATCGTCAAGGATCAGCACAATATTTTTCCTAATATTTTTGGGGGGGGTCATGGGGCTTGAACTCTAGGCCTGGGCGCTGTCCCTCAGCTCTTTAGCTCAAGGATAGCGCTCTACCACTTGGGCTACAGCACCACTTCCGGTTTTCTGGTGGTTTATTGGAGATAAGAGTCTCTCAGCCTTTCCTGCCCAGGCTGGCTTTGAACTGCAATCCTCAGATCTCAGCCTCTTAACTAGGATTACAGGCATGAGCCATCAGCATCCTGCTCCTAAAATATTTTATTAGGTGTTTTTATTGGGAGTGGGGGTGGGGGAAGCAGTTATGAGGCTTGAACTCAGAACCTAGATGCTGTCCCTGAGCTTTTTCATTCAAGGCTATCACTCTATCACATTGAGTCACAGTGCACCTCTGGTTTTTTGGTGGTTAATTGGAGATAAGACTTTGCTGCCCAGGCTGGCATGGAATACCCTTCCAAGTAGCTAAGATTTGGAAGTGGTGCAGTAGCTCAAGTGAGCGTTAGACTTGAGCTGACCGCACCTGGCTTTAGCTTTCAAGATTCTAAGATGTCAAAATTTCTGAAACAGGGCTGGGAAGGTGGCTCAATGGTAGAGCGCTTGCCTTGCATGCATGAGGCCCTGGGTTCGAATCCTCAGCACCACATAAGCAAAAAGAAAAAAGCCAGAAGTGGCGCTGTGGCTCACGTGGTAGAGCGCTAGCCTTGAGCTGAAGAACTGAGGGACAGCATCCAGGCCCAAAGTTCAGGCCTCACCACTGGACCCAAAAAATAAATAAATAAAATTTCCAAAACATTTCTTTTCTTTTTTTTTTTTTTTGTCGGTCGTGGGGCTTGAACTCTGGGCCTGGGCACTGTCCCTCAGCTCTTCAGCTCAAGGCGAGCGCTCTACCACTAGAGCTACAGCGCCACTTCCGGTGTTCTGGTGGTTTATTGGAGATAGGAGTCGTCTCTCCTGCCCGAGCTGGCTTTGAACCGTGATCCTCAGATCTCAGCCTCCTGAGTAGCTAGGATTACAGGCGTGAGCCACCAGCGCCCAGCTCCAAAACATTTCTCTCTACCATCTAAGTGCGGTTAAAATCTCCACATCTGATCATCATTATAATATTTTCCAAAAGATCTATCAGGAATAAATATGTAAGACACATGTTCAAAAAGATCCCTTTTCAATATTAAATGAAGTAATTGCTATAGTAATTGTACTATATAAGCTATATGAGAAATACTGGCTGGGCCAGGTGCTGGTGGCTCATGCCTGTCTATAATCCTAGACACTCAGGAGGCTGAGATTTGAGAATCATGGTTCAAAGCCAGCTTGGGCAGGAAAGTCTGTGAAACTCTTATCTACAATAAACCACTCAGAAAACCAGAAGTGGCACTGTGGTTCAAGTGATAAGAGTGCTCACCTTGAGCTAAAGAGTCCAGAGTTCAAGCCCCATGACTGACAAAAAAAAGAAAAACAAAAAGAAAAAAGAAGTAATCAAAATTTAAAACTGCTCTTATTTAAATATGCAAGATGCTAAGATATGACAGCCAAGTGGAATGTCCAGACTTTCAAATGTACATAGGCTTTGGGCTGGGAAGGTGTCTCAGTGGTAGAATGCTTGCCCTGCATGCATTAGGCCCTGGGTTCAATTCCTCAGCACCACATAAGCATAAAAAGCTGGAAGTGGGTGCTGTAGCTAAAATGGTAGAGTGCTAGCCTTTTTAAAAAAAAATTGGCCTTTCCTGCCCGGGCTGGCTTTGAACCATGATCCTCAGATCTCAACCTCCTGAGTAGCTAGGATTGTAAGCGTGAGCCACCAGCGCCCAGCCAGAGTACTAGCCTTGAGGTGAAGAGCTCAGGGACAGTGTCCATGCAAAGTACACGTCTCACAACCGACCCCTCCCCCCCTCCCCCCCGCAAAAAAAAGGAAATCAAATGTACATAGGCTTTATATTACTTTCTATACATTTTATGTGCAAAATATTTCAAAATGTGTTTTGAAATAAATTCACCATGTATAATGACATTTAAAAGAAGGGATTTGCAATGTCAGTGCAGGATGACATCACACATCATCTCTGTGGTGCACAATTCTTCTCCACATCCTGACTAAGGACATTTCGCATGCATACACCATCTTCTCCAACTTTTCTCCTACAAGAACGAGGCTGAGGATTGAATGTGTTCTTTCACAATTCAGTTTGGCTCTTGCAGCTGTCTCTCCCACTGCACCTGTTCTCAGATATTTTTCAGCTCTATCCCTTGCCAATAAGATAAAAACTACTAATCATACATTTTTTTAAAACCTCTTGACACATTATAAAGTAGGAAAAAATATTTTTGTTGGTTTACTTTTTAAAGTTAATATACTTTTTTGTGATATGGGGTATGGAGCTCAGAGCGTTAAGTATGCTACCCCAGCCAGAAGTATTTTATTTTTATTTTTGTCGGTTGTGAGGCCTGAATTCTGGGCCTGGGTGCTGGCCCTCAGCACTTCTGCTCAAAGCTACTGCTCTATCACTTGAGCCACAGCACCACTTCTGGCTTTTTCTGCTTATGTGGTGCTGAGGAATTGAACCCAGGGCCTCATGCATGCATAGCAAGCACTCTATTACGGAGCCACCTTCCCAGCCCGAGTATTTTATTTTTTTAAAGAAGATTTAAAAACTATTATGATCAGTTACAAAAGCACAAATACTGTATGAGTCCATTTATATGAGCTAGCTAGAATCAAATTCCCAGGCAGAAAGTAGAATGGCAGTTGTTAGGGACATGGAGAGGGGAGGGAGAAGTTATTACTTAGTAGGTAAAGTTTCAGTCTGGAGATGGGTGATTGTCACATGATGTAATGTAACTAGAACTGTGTACTAAAACATGATTAAAATGAATTTAGAGTTTAGACTGTTTCACTAAACATGAAGAGTCAAAATATATGAATTTGATGCTGAGTACCAGTGATTCATGTCTATAATCCTATAAAGCTACTTAGGAGGCTAAGATCTAAGGATCCCGGTTCGAAGCCACCCAGGCAAGGAAAGTCTCTGAGACTCAACTCCAATTAATCACAGAAAAAGCCAGAAATGGCACTGTGGCTCAAGTGGTGGAGTGCTAGCTGTGAGCAAAAAGGGACAGTGCCCAGCCCAGCTTTGGAACCCCAGGACCGGTAAAAAAGAAAAAGAAAGAAAGAAAAAACTAGATAAAATCACTTCCTCTCTTTAAATATCCAATGTAACACAAATGCTTTTAAGATCATCAAAATGGGAATAAACAAAGGAGGAGGTAACAACACTCAATAGGAAATGTATTCATTACCTTATTCATGTAACTGTAACCCTTCTGTACACTATTTTTACAATAAATAAAATTTTAAAAAAGATTGTCAAAATATGTTAATATTAAAAAATGATGTTTACAGCTGGGAAGGTGGCTTAATGGTACAGTGCTTGCCTAGCATGCATGAAGCCCTGGGTTCAATTCATATACACAGAAAAAGCCAGAAGTGGTGCTGTGGCTTAAATTGTGGAGTGTTAACCTTGAGCAAAAGCAGCTCAGGAACAGTGCCCAGGCCCTGAGTTCAAACCCAGGACTGGCAACAACAACAACAAAAAAAGGGATGGTAAGGGGAAACAAAGGAGGAGGCAACAATGCTTGAGAAGAAATATACTAATTACCTTGCTCATGTAATTGTAACCCCTTGTACAGTATTTTCACAGTTAAAAAAAAAACGAAACAATATTTTGGTGATTTCAAAGAAGGATACTCGCTAGGGGAGGAACACAAGGGCATAATATGCCTATATGCCTCTCTGATCATATTATTATTTCTTGATATGAACTTCAGGAAATGGACAGCCGGTGCCAGTGGTTTACGCCTGTAATCCTAGCTACTCAGGAAGCTGAGATCTGAGAAACACAGTTCAAAGCCAGCCCAGGCAGGAAAATCCATGAGACTCTTAGCTCCAATAAGCCACCAGAAAACCAGAAGTGGCACTACCACTAGCCTTGAGCTGGGACAGCACACAGGCCCAGAGTTCAAGCTCCATGACTGGCAAAAAAAAAAAAAAAAGGTTTGGAAATGTATTAAGAATAAGTCATGCCGGGCGCCGGTGGCTCATGCCTGTAATCCTAGCTACTCAGGAGGCTGAGTTCTGAGGATCGCGGTTCAAAGCCAGCCTGGGCAGGAGAGACCGTGAGACTCCTATCTCCAATAAACCACTAGAAAACCGGAAGTGGTGCTGTAGCTCAAGTGGTAGAGCGCTCACCTTGAGCTGAAGAGCTGAGGGACAGTGCCCAGGCCCAGAGTTCAAGCCCCACAACCGCCAAAAAAAAAAAAAGAATAAGTCATAAACCACCCGTAAGGCTACATGTTTTGTCTGCCCGGTGGCCATCCATACTGAACTCATCTGGATCAAGCTCTCATCTCTTAGCTGCCTTGGGCCGACCTTTTCTTCAGCAGTTGGGGAATGTTGGCATGAGTCTTCCTGTGCTCCCTCACAGGGGTCTCTGATAACTTCTACCTGGTCCCCTTGATCTCTGAGGACCATGCTCCACGCTTTTGGCTTTCTCTTCTCTATCCAAGATCCTAGAAGCGGGGCTGGGAAGGTGGCTCAGGTAGAGTGCTTGCCTTGCATGTATGAGGCCCTGGGTTCAATTCTTCAGCACCACACAAAAGCAGAAAAAAGCCAGAAGTGGCACTGTGGCTCCAGTGGTAAAACATTAGCCTTGAGCTGAAGAGCTGAGGGACAGCGCCCAGGCCCAGAGTTCAGGCCCCACGACTGACCAAAAAAAAAGATCTTGGAAGCCATAGTCTCTTGCTGTGGAGTTCATTGGCCTACACCACCCAGGACTGCCCTCATCATCCAAACTATCAGTGGTTTCCTCACAAGAACTTTTTGCATGGGTCCCCTATAGCTCCAGGGACAATACCCTACTCTGACTTATAAGAAAGCTTGAGGCTCCAGCTTTTATGTCTGGAATCACACTTGGCTCAGCAAGAAGCTCTGTGGAAACACTTACGGGAAGTTCAGAGTAAAATTCCTGTACCACAGCAGACATGGAGGAATCAAGTGGAACCCGCTGAGTCTCTATTCCAGATGACAGCATTAGGGCAGACGGAGATTATGAAGTCAAGTCTTTTATATCAAATGTTCATCCTGACACAAATCAAAGGAAGGGATACAAGTTTAAAACCTTGACAGGTGAGGGGGTGGGAGGGGGGAGGATGGGAAGGGATGGGAAGGGGAAACAAAAGAGAAGACTACAATGATTGATAAGAAATGTACTCATGGGGTTGGGAAGGTGACTCAGTGGTAGAGTGCTTGCCTTGCATGCATGAGGCCCTGGGTTCAATTCCTTAGCACCACATAAGCAGAAAAGCTGGAAATGGTGCTGTGGCTCAAGTGGTAGGGTGCTGGCCTTGAGCTGAAGAGTTGAGGGACAGCGCCCAGGCCCAGAGTTCAGGTCCCACGACCAGCAAAAAAGAAAAGAAAAGAAATGTACTCATTATCTTGCCCATGTAATTGTAACCCCTCTGTACAGTATTTTCACAATAAAAAAAAAAAACACAAAATCTTGACAAGGTAGAAGAAAGCTGTCTCAATTTACAATGGCTAAAATTAAGAAAATAAATTTGACTTCAAATGCCAGGTTATGTGCATCAAAAAGTTCTGTTTATGAATTTGTGGAAAAATACCTATTTTACCTTTAATTAGAATATGCCTAATCTTAAATTTGATACTGCCTTCTGAAAAAAATTCTCAATTTAAATCTGAAGAACCAGCAAGCAGATGAAAGTAAGATCTATATGCATCAAGGACAGATCTGACGAACACTAGAAAATAAACACAGTTTTCTGCTTTGTTCCCCATAGCCCAGGATAGGTATTTGGTATCTAGTTTACTCAGGAAATATTCATTGAATGAAAATAGATGGAGGGACCCTGAAGAATGACAATTTATCTTTCCTCTTTTTTTTGGTACTGGTTCTATGGCTTCAACTCAGGACACAGGCACTATTCCTGAAGTTTTTTGCTCAAGACTAGTACTTTACCACATGAGCCACAGTTCTACTTTTGGCTTTTGGGGGCAGTTAATTGAAGATAAAGAGTCTCATGGACTTTCCTGGCAGGGTTAGCTTGGCTTTGAACTGTGAGCCTTAGATCTCAGTCTCAAGAGTAGGTAGATAGGGGCTGGGAAGGTAGCTCCCTGGTAGAGTGCTTGCCTTGCATGCATGAGGCCCTGGGTTCGATTTCTCAGCACCACATACACTGAAAAAGCCGGAAGTGGCACTGTGGCTCAAGTGGTAGAGCACTAGCCTTAAGCTGGAGAGCTGAGGGACAGCGCCCAGGCTCAGAGTTCAGGCCCCACGACTGACAAAAAAAGGGAAAAAAAGAGTAGGTAGGGGGCTGGGAAGGTGGTTCAGTGGTAGAGCGCTTGCCTTGCATGCATGAGGCCCTGGGTTTGATTCCTCAGCACCACGTAAGCCGGAAAAAAAAAAAAGCTGGAAGTGGCACTGTGGCTCAAATGGTAGAGTGCTTGCCTTGAACTGAAGAGCTGAGGGACAGTGCCCAGGCCCAGAGTCAGGCCACATGACCGGACCCAAAAAAAAAAAAAAGAGTAGGTAGGATAACAGGTGGGAGCCACTGGTACCTGGCTGTTTTTCATCTTTGAAGAAAATGGAATTATATCCCTTTATTCTCATCAACTACCTGAGATTTATCTACCCAAGCTAGAACAAGATACTACTAATCCAGCTCTTTAGCTGAATCCTTCCTGTTTGTTACCTAGCATACTGAGATTTCCCAAGTGCTTTCACAGGCACCATTTTAATGCACAGAATAACCTTGAGCTATGTAGGGCAGTTAGCACCTTCCTGTTATAGATCATGAAATTGCACCTGGGGAGGTTCAAAGAGACTTGCCTTAAATACTACAGAGGAAGAGGTCCAGAGGGATTTTACTGTAGTACAGAAGGTATTTGCTCAACTGTTTGTCTCTCAGTATAATACTATATTACCAAACTAGTCAAAATACACACACTCAGGGCTGGGAATGTGGCTTAGTAGTAGAGTGCTTGGCTAGTATGCATGAAGACCTGGGTTTGATTCCTCGGTAAAACATAAACAGAAAAGGCTGGAAGTGGCACTGTGGTTCAAGTGGTAGAGTGCTAGCCTTAAACAAAAAGAAGTTTAGGGACAGTGCCCAGGACTTGAGTTCAAGCCACAGCACTGGTCACAAAAAAAAAAGAAAAAGAAAACGAATTCGCCAGACACTGGTGGTTCACGCCTGTAATCCTAGCTACTTAGGAGGCTGAGATTTTAAGATTGCGTTCAAAGCCAGCCCGGGAAGGAAACTCTGTGAGACTCTTATCTCCAATAAACCACTAGAAAACCAGAAGTGGTACTGTGGCTCAAGCCCCATGACCGATCAAAAAAAAAAAAAAAAAAGGAATTTACTTTGACTCAGCCAAACCAAAAACTGATTAACAAAAAGATGCTTACATGTTGATGATTTTCTTAATCCCAAACAAGGGCAGAGAAATTTTAATTAACTCATTCCAAATATAATAGGGTAAAGCTGCACTGTGTGTGGGGTTGTGTGCACGTGCACGCACTTGCATTTTTTGTGGTCTTGGTAATTATGAAATTCAGGGCCTCATGTTTTAAAACTTGAGCCATGCCCCCACTCCTGCACCATTAATTTATTTATTTTTTGGTCTGTTGTGGGGCTTGAACTAAGAGCCTGGGCACTGTCTCTACTGTCTCTGAGATATTGTACTGAAGGCTAACATGCTAACACTTTTTTCTTCTTCTTCTGGTTGTGGGGCCTGAACTCTAGGCCTGGGCACTGTCCCTCAGCTCTTCACCTCAAGGATAGCGCTCTAGCGCTTGATCCACAGCACCACTTCCGGCTTTTCCTGCTTATGTGGTGCTGAGTAATTGAACCCAGGGCCTCATGAATGCAAGGCAAGCACTCTACCATTGAGCCACCTTCCCAGCTCCTAGCTTGCTAACACTTTAAGCCACAGCTCCATTTCTAGTTTTCTGGTGGTTAATTGGAAGTAATAGTCTCATGGACTTTCTTACCCAAACTGGCTTCTAAATGTAATCTCAGCCTCCCAAATAGCTAGGATTGCAGGTATGAACTACCAGCAGCCTGTACTATACATTTAAATAATATAAGTTATAGGAAATCAGACTACTGCTTATCTATGAAATCTATAAAACATGCAATAGCTGAGGAAAAAAAAACTGAGTCAAAAAATATTGGCAGTGCTGGGAATGTGGCTTAGTGATAGAGCACTTGCCTAGCATGCATGAAACCATTGGTTCGATTCCTCACTACTGCATAAACAGAAAAGGCCAGAAGTGGGGCTGGGAAGGTGGCTCAATGATAGAGTGCTTGCCTTGCATGCATGAGGCCCTGGGTCCAATTCCTCAGCACCACATATGCAGAAAAAGTCGGGAGTGGCACTGTGGCTCAAGTGGTAGAGCGCTAGCCTTGAACTGAAGAGTTGAGGGACAGTGCCCAAGCCACCCAACCGACAAAAACAAAGAAAAAAGAAAGAAAAGACCAGAAGTGGCGCTGTGGCTCAAGTGGTAGAATGCCACCCTTCAGCAAAAGAAGCTTAAGGATAGCGCCCAGGCCCTGAGTTCAAGTCCCAGGACTGGCAATTAAAAAAAAATTGCAAAGAAAAGCAGGGCATAGTGGCCTGTTGATGTAGAAAGCGGAAGAGGCAGTTAAGACCCAAATGCTATGCCAGCCTGAGTTACCTAATTAGGTCTGGTCTAACAACAAAACATAAGACCAAATTTGAGGATGGATTTCTTGGGTCTCTTGATACATTGTGTCAAAGAGCTCTTCTTTCCATGCCCAATGCTGAGAAACAGGTGTTCTCAATTCTTAACTTTTCACTCCTCCCCACCTCAGACTTCATTTTCTTGATCTCACCTTTTCTTACAGCTTCTTTGCTAGGAGGATAACACAAAACTGTCCTCTTGGGCAGGAGTAAGGGGTATGGCTCAGTAATAGAGCACTTGCCGAGCATGTACAAAACTTGTAAGATCCTGGGTTCATTCCCTAGTATTGAAATCAAAGAAAGAAAGAAAGTCTGTCCAAGTCTGTCCCTTTAAGCACAATTACAATATAAACTAGCAAGTCTATATGTATGTATGTGCATACAAAAAACAGTATGCTCACAAAAAACCTGTACATAACCAGGCACTGGTGGCTCCATGCCTGTAATTCTAGCTACTCAGAAGGCTAAGATCTGAAGATAGGGTTCAAAGCCACACGAGACTCTTATCTCCACCTAACCACCAAAAAGCTGGAAGTGGTGTTGTGACTTGAGTGGTAGAGTGCTAGCCCTGAGCACAAAAACTTAGGGACAGCATTTAGACCCTGAGTTCAAGACCCAGTATCAGTACAAAAACAAAAAACGAAACCCGTACACAAGGGCTGGGAAGGTGGCTCAGTGGTAGAGTGCTTGCCTTGCATGCCTGAGGCCCTGGGTTCGATTCCTCAGCACCACATAAGCAAAAAGAAAAAAGCCAGAAGTGGCGCTGTGGCTCAAGTGGTAGAGCTCTAGCCTTGAGCTGAAGAGCTGAGGGACAGCGCCCAGGCCCAGAGTTCAGGCCCCATGACCAGACCCCCCCCCCCAAAAAAAAACCTGTACACAAATGCTCTTAGATTACCACTCACAATGGCCAAAAAATAAAAAACCCAATTGTTCATCAATTGCTCTGTGAGAGGCCAGACACAAGTGTATAAGATTCTATTTATACAAAATGAAGATGTGGCTCAAGTGATAAGAGCATCGGCTGTGACTAATCTAAAATATCAAAAATTGGCAAGTATAGAGACAAAGCAGATTAGTGGCTGGGAACGTGGCTTAGTGATGGAGTGCTTGCCTAGCATGCATAAAGCCCTGGATTCACTTCCTCAATACCACATAAACAGAAAAGGCCAGAAGTGGTACTGTGGCTCAAGTGGTAGAGTGCTAGCCTTGAGCACAAAAATAAAAATAAAAAAGCTCAAGGACCGTCCCCAGGCCCTGAGTTCAATACCCAGAACTGGCAAAAATAAATAACGAAACAACAACAACAAAAAACAAAGTAGATTAGTACTTGTTAAGACTGGAGTGTTAGAAGAATGAGGTAAAAGTTAATGGTTGCAAAATTTCTTTTCAGAATAATAAAAATGTTCTATGACTGATTATAAAGATGGCTATGTAACTATGACTATTCCAAAGACCAATGACTTTTACAGTATTAATTGGCAAGTTGTAAATTTATATATAGATAGAGGTTGATAGATAAAATAGATCTATCTTATTTATCTAGTACAGTGTTGAAGATTAAACCCAGGAACCCAGAATTTTGTGAATGTTATACAAGAGTTCTACTACCTGCAGCATATGTGAATTGTATCTTTATAAAGATGGCTGCCAGTGACTTATGTCTGCAATCCCAGCTACTCAGAAAGTTGAAATATGAGGATCAGGATTCAAAGCCAGCTTGAGTAGGAAAGTTTGTGAGTAGGAAAGTCTGTGGGACTCTTTTCTCTAATAAACTACTCAAAAAAAAAAATCAGGAAGTAGAGTTCTGACTCAAGTGATAAGAATGCTAGCCTTGAGCAAAAGAAGCTCAAAGAAAGACCAAGAACTAGCAGGAAACAACAACCACCAACCAACCAACCAACAAACAAAAGCCAACCTGATTTTTCTTTTTCTTTTTGGTTTGTTGTGGGGCTTGAACTCTGGGCCTGGGCAACTTGGTCCTCAGCTCTTCAGCTCAAGGCTAGCTCTACCATTTGAGTCACAATGCCATTTCCAGTTTTCTGGTGGCTTATTGGAGGTAAGAGTCTCACAGACTTTCTTGCCCTGGCTGGCTTTGAACAGCGATTCTCAGACCTCAGGCTCCTGAGTAACTGTGATTTCAGGCAGAGCCACCAGCACCCAGCCCAACATGATAAAAGAAGAGGTAAGTATGCTAGTGGCTCCCGCCTAGCTACTCAGGAGGCTAGTGCATGTTAAATGCTGCTCTAGCATTGATTATTACCACCCAGAACCTACATGATTATTCTTGATCTTGTCCCTTTCAGCATTGGCATATTTTTCTAGAATTCAAACTTGAATTATCATATGTAATTGCAACTAATCTTCCATCTCCATTTGCTTTAGCACTTTTAGCCCACAGATTGAGTCCTAGTAAACTCCACTCATTTCCATTCTCACTGTTCTACTTCAAGATTTTGTTCCAAATACTGCTCCACCCAAGGTCACAAAGCAATATGTTTACTATACACATCTTTTTTTTTTTGTCGGTCTTGGGCCTGAACTCTGGGCCTGGGTGCTATCTCTCAGCTCTTAAGCTCAAGGCTAGTGCCCTACCACTTGAGCCACAGTGTCACTTCCAGCTTTTTTCTGCTTATGTGAAGCTGAGGAATTGAACCCAGGGCCTCATGCATGGGAGGTGAGAACTCTACCATTGAGCCAACTTCCCAGCCCAACTATACATATCTTTAGTATAACAGTTAGTATAGGGGCTGGGGATAGCTCAGGGGTACAACACTTGTTTAGAATGTCTGAGGCCCATCACCAAAAAAGAAAAAAACAGAGAGAGAGAGAAGTCAGTAAAAATAATTGCATACAACTGTGAAATGTTCTTCAGAGAAAGGAGTACTTTACCTTTCCCAATTCTGTATCAAAATTGTAAATAGGCATTGGCCAAAGTGGAAACTTAATCCAAAGATTTGGAAGGGTGAAGTAGATGGATCTTGAGTTCAAGGCTACCCTGGACTACATGAGACCCTGTCTCAAGAACAAAAACCTGCTGGGCACTAGTGATTCTCAACTGTAATCCTAGCTACTCAAGAGGTTGAGAGATCTATGGATCCTGGTTCAAAGTCAGCCTGGGGTGGAAAGCTGTTAAGATTCTTAGCTCCAATTAAATAAACATCAAAAGGACAGAAGTGGAGCTAAGGCTCAAGTGGTAGAGTAACAGCCTTGAGTAAACAAAGCTCAGGGACTAAACCCAAGCCCTGAGTTCAAGTACCATTACTGGCACAAAGCAACAACAACCAAGAAAAAAATATCTTGTATATCTGTTGATACTCCATTAGACACAACTCTAAGAATTTTCAACCTGTAAAAAGAGGCATACTTCCTGCAGAAGCAAAACATTACCTCCTTTTTCTTCTAGTCCAACTCTAGGTCCTCAAATTTCTGAGGAGAATCTGCAGATGAGTTACACAACAGCTGGTCACTGTTTTTGAGCAAGAACAGCTGGATCCCTCAGAGGGGAAGTGATATTTAGATGCTTGCTAGCTCATATCACCATCTAACAAAATATTGGCAGTGCTATAGAATATAGGAAGAACAGTTTTAAGACATTCAAGTTCTTTAAAACCTGCACTTCTGAATGCAAGGGAATAATCAAAATTCATAATGGAGAAACATTCCTATATAGAAAATTTCCTGATTTATTCAACTAAAGCAACATCAGGATTTTTTTTTTTTTTAATCTTTTTTTTTTTTTGGGTCCGGTCATGGGGCCTGAACTCTGGGCCTGGGTGCTATCCCTCAGCTCTTCAGCTCAAGGCTAGCACTCTACCACTTGAGCCACAGCGCCACTTCCGGCTTTTTTCTTTTTGCTTATGTGGTGCTGAGGAATCGAACCCAGGGCCTCATGCATACAAGGCAAGTGCTCTACCACTGAGCCACCGTCCCAGCCCATCAGGATTGTTTTGATAAAAGATATGATACATGCACAGAGGAAAGTGTTACTCTATAAACAAGTATTAACAGCGTAGGGTGAATGAAACCACTAAATATTTATCTGTATACTGTACAAAAAAAACAACAACAAAAAACAACAAACCCTGGGTTTGGAATTGGGAGTATAGCTCAGTAGTAGAGGGCTAGACTAGCAAGTGTGAGGTTCTGGCTTTGGTTGTCAGCACCAGAAAAAAAAAACAAAAACATGTAAGCAAATAAAAACAGTGAACATAAATTACGCATGTTAGGGCTGAGAAGGTGGCTCAGTGGTAGAGTGCTTGCCTTGCATGCATGAGGTCCTGGGTTGGATTCCTCAGCACCACATAAGCAGAAAAAGCCAGAAGTAGTGCTGTGGCTCAAGTGGTAGGGCACTAGCCTTGAGCTGAAGAGCTGAGACAGCACCCAGGC
>NW_012267239.1:1773156-1789699 GCF_000151885.1 Dipodomys ordii | reverse complement strand
ATAAGAGTCTAAAGGAACTTTCCTGCCCAGGCTGGCTTTGAACCAATGTCCTCAAATGTCAGCCTCCTGAGTAGCTAGGATTACAGGCATGAGCCACTAGCACCCAGCCAGTCTTTATTCTGACTCTTCTTACTCCACTCACTAGTCCTCTAGCCTACAAAGTGTTAAGTGAAAGCTAAATGAACTTTCCCAGGCTTGATTTTCCCTTGTAAACTAGACAAAGGGTCTCACCACCCATTAAACCCTAGGCCTCTCGCTCACACTAATCTTCTCAGTAAGTACAAGGGCATTTGGGGTAATTTAAGAACACTTTGCTCATTTAAAAAAAAAATGGGAGTTTTTCTTTTCAGGTAATTTGGCAGTGTTCATTTAGATCCTCCCCAAAACCAAACACATGGAAAATAAAATCAGAAACCTACTACTGAAGGAGCAACAATGCAGCTCTCAATTTTATTCTGAGTATTTTATACTACCAAACCCTGACAAAGCAGCAACTTTTACTTGAGTCACTCAGTACTCCCCCAAACAAAACTTCTGGATGTAAACACAGTAAGAAATAAAAAATTGGGGGTAAGGAATTAAACAAAGAAAACAGCGTAACAGAAAACCATGTACCCCAATAATCCCCAGACTGCAGGTCTCGCCTTCAATTTCAATGCAAAGGAGCTGTTAATAACATAGAGCAGCCATGCCTGTGTCATGTAACAATATTCACAATAATGACCAGACCCTGAGACAGTCACAATGCTCCTTTCACCTTGAGAAAAGGGACTTTGTCTTTTTCAAAGATTCAGAGGCTTTAGCCAATCCTTTCATGAGGAAATTCAGAAAAGGGCCTCTACTTGAGGTATAGAAAAAGAAGAATCTTATTAACAAGATCTCCAGACAAATAGAGAGCAAAGAAAGGAAGCACATAAACTAAACAGGACCCAGCTCTTCAACATGTGTATGCAAGAAATCTCAAAAACATCAAGTATGGTTTTCCTTTTCCTCTCTTTAGTAGCAGCAACCAAAACAAAAACAAAACAAAAACTGTTTCCACAAGAAGAGGGAAATAGTAAAATCTGTCCCTGATTTCTACTGACAAAGACTCCCCATATGAAAATTTCCATCTCTTTTTCAAAAAGAGAGAGGAAACCATATGCACTATTTTAGATAGATAGCAGGAAAAAGTCCTCTCCTCAATGGTACCCTTATTTTCCTTGGAGAGTCAGAGATATGGAGAAGTTGGACTCATTCTCTTGCAGTGGGTGCATGGAGGGGGGGGGTCCTGGGGCTATAAACTCAGGGCCTGGGCACTGTTCCTGGGCTTTTGTGCTTAAGCTCTACCAGTTGAGCCCAGCTCCACTTCTGCTTTTTGATAGTTTATTGGAGATGAGTATAATAGACTTTCCTGCTGGGGCTGGCTTTGAACCACAATCTTCAGATCTCAGACCCCTAAGTAGCTAGGATTAATGGCATAAACAAATGGAGCCCAGCTTTTTGTTTAACCACTAGAACAAGCAGGAGTGGGGGAAGACAGCTCTAACCAGCCATGAAGAAGTAATAGATTTCATGGACAAAGAAAAAACTAGATTCTGTCAACACATCTCTCCCTTCTAAGAGTATTGACCTGTTTCTGAAAGCTGTCTTTTTTTTTTCCTGAATCTCCTCAGTGAGGCCTTCTTTGTTAATGTGGGGAGTATGAAGGACCAAAGGAGAGTCTTTTTTTTTTTTTTTAAGTATCTTTTTCTCCACCCTGGGGTGGAGGAAGTCTTTTTTTTATCGGTGTAAAGGGTTGAAAACTCATGGAGAGAGAAGGGGAGGCCATGCATGCAAACCTCTGCTTCTCGGTGCAAGATACTAGTTTTCTTAATATATGTGTCAATTGTATTCTATGTATTAAGCATTTGCACAGAATCTCCCTTAGCCCTCCTGACAATCGGGGGGTGGGGGCACTGTTCAAATTAGAGACTGACAGAAGCTAGGCAATAAGTCAAGGTCACAAAGATTTGAAGTAGGAGACACAGGGTCGTCGATCTCACACTCCAAAAGCCATCCTCTCGTAAATAGTGAGAGGGGAACTCGTTACACACCGGGAAGCGGACAAGCAAGGCTCCCTCTATAGAGATGATTGGGGAAAGGAGCAAACGACTTGATTTCGAACTGCATTGACAAGATCTTTATATCCTGGGGTTGAAAAGTGGGTAAAGTTTCTTACGAGAAAGGAAGATTCACCACCGTCACTTTTAGTTAGGATCAGTAGCGAGTGGCCCCCCTCCACCTGGATGGCGTTAGCCGGGAGGGGGGGGGGAAGGATAGTCTCATTTCGGAGTTACCCCTCCTTAGATTAGGGTCACAGTCCCGCTTTTGGCACCGAGTAGGTCTCCCTCCGTTGACACACAGAAAGGAGACCTGGAGAGAAGTACGCCGACGATTTAGAAGCATCGTCCTCCCTGAGCAATGAAGTTGGGGGTCCTCCCCTCCCCCGTCGGAGGCATGACTCGGAGAAGCTGTTTTCTCCCAGGGAAGTGGGGAGCCTCTCCTCTCTCTCTCCGGCTCATCTGTCGCCCGCAGCGCAGCCTCCGTCCCCTTCTGCATCCCGACGGCGGGGGAAGGGGGAGGGGGTGTCTCGGGATCCTTCTTTAGCCCGAACCGCCCGGCGGAGGGTCCCCTCAGGCCCTTCTAGGGAAGGACGGCTCCTCGTGAAGCCTCCCGGCCCCCAGCGTCTTACCCTGAGGCCTGCTCCGTAGCCCGGGCCTGTCCCTCCAGCTTGGCCTCGGCAAACGCAGCCCCGCCGTGGCCAAGACTAACCTGAACCTGCAGCGCCCCAGGTTTAGGGGCGCTCCGGGCCGCAGACACTTCACCGTCTCTATGGTCCGCCCACACTTCCTCATCCGGGACCTCAGCCAGCCATGCGGACTTGCCCAAATCCCGCCCCCGCAGTGCGCGTGCGCACTCCAAAAAAGGGCGGCCCTTTCCCGCCTTCGACTCCCCCCGCCCTCCTCCGCCCCTTGTTAGTTGCGGCTCTCTTAGCCCCGCCCCTGCAGCTCAGAATTTGTTTTATCTGTTTAACTTTTTCGGGGGGGAATAACGGAGGTTTGAATTCAGAGCCTTAGGCCCATGTACACACACACACACACACACAGGCCCATGTACACACACACACACACACACACACACACACAGGCCCATGTACACACACACACACACACACACACACACACACTCCCTTTTGCAGTTCAGCCTCTTAAAGGGAAACACATCTTTTGACTGGGCTATTAAGCTTTTTGGCCTCAGCTGAGATTTCCACAGTTCCACAAAGCAACAGATTTCTATTGTTTACACTTTTCTGTATCATGTTCGACCAGTGGATCACGTTCTCTAGACATCCTTATTTCCCTAAGGGGTTAACCTTTTTTTTTTTTTTTGCCAGTGTGGGGTTGCACTCAGGGCCTGGGCACTGTCCCTGAGCTTCTTTTGCTCAAGGCTAGCACTCTACTATTTGAGCCACTGTACTACTTCTGGCTTTTTCTATTTATGTGGTACTCAGGAATCGAACCCAGGGCTTCATGCACACTAATCCACATTCTAAGTCCCCAGGTTTAACATTTATTTCCTTCTAATGTTGGGTACTGTGACTATATATAATGAACAGACGTTGATAAAAGGTTGAAGAAACAAAAAGTGCTGTGACCTGCCTCATCCTTCTTCTAGGCCTGCCTTTAAATATGCACTTCGCACGACAGGGTCCAAAAGAAGCATTCTACATGTCATTTGATCCCTTAGAGGTAAGAAGGGAACCAATTTCCTAATGAATATAATGTTTTTTTTTTTGAGTCAGCTAATAATATTCGTGATTTTCTCCATTTATATTACACTTTGCTTTTTATTCTGCTAGGCATTTTATTCTGCTAGGCCTGTAGACCTCTTGTGTGCTTTTAAAACACTCTACTACTGAACTATACCCCTATTGCCCAAAATTAGTAGTATTAGTTTTTTTTAATGACAATTGTCATCTGGTATAGGTGATACCTTTAACCCTAGCTACTCAGAAGGCTGAGAACTCAAAACCAAGGGTTTTTTTTTTTTTTTGCCAGTCATGGTGCCTGAACTCTGGGCCTGGGCGCTGTCCCTCAGCTCTTCAGCTCAAGGCTAGCACTCTACCACTTGAGCCACAACACCACTTCCAGCTTTTATTGCTTATGTGGTGCTGAGGAATCCAACCCAGGGCCTCATGGATGCAAGGCAAGCGCTCTACCACCGAGCCACCTTCTCAGCCCCTCTGGCTTTCTTCTTCTAAAAAGATGTCCCAACAAATGGGAGCTTGGCCCAGCCAACCCTGAATATTTATTGCACGTTAAACTGGATGAGATAAGGTCTTGATCTGTCTGTACTACCTCCTACTTGTAATTCCTCAGGCTTGGGTTTCTCAGCAGTGAAATAGCCAGGTACCTACCATATAGTAGGGTTACCCTACAGTTGTCTGAAATCCTGGTAGCTCTTGTGCATAAGTAGAGGAGCATAACGTCTTTTTTGGGGGGTGGGGCGGGGAGGGTCGGGGTTTGCAAAGACCCGCCAGGTGGACTGATGATCCTTCCTGGCAGGAACCAACACCGCAAGTTTCAGGTCCTCAGATCTTTGCACATTGCAAAAGTTCTCCCAGAAACTTTCTTTTTGCATTGACCAGTAGTCACTCGGGGCCAGTCTGAAGTCACTAAGCTCGATTAAACTGAAAGAGAGCTCTTTAAGATCGTCCCAGATTTTTAGGATACAAGATACTAGGTTATGGATCTGGAATACATGTCCGGATTTCCTCTTCGGGGAGGCGGGAAATGCCAAGAGAAGGCCAGATCCAGAGACCCGGCTTGACTCCCCGCCCCTGACGCGAGTCCCGGATGAGGAAGTAGCGCGGCCACTGAGACGAAGCGGAGGTTCGGCTAGAGCGGCGGGGGAGGTGGGGGGGGCGGAATGTCGTGGGGGCGGGGAGGGGGCGTGTCAGGGGGTGGAGCCACGGGAGCGGCGCGGGCTCTCAGGTGAACGCTCTGTGTCCGGGGCTGGCCTGCCGGCGCCTCGAGCTCGGGGGCGGAAGCTGCGCGGGCCGTGGAGTCTTAGCTGGGGTGTCCAGAGGAGGAGCTCGGTCCCTGGCGAGGGTCCGGCCCTCGGGGCCCGGCCTGAGACGCGAAGAGGCTCTAGAGCTGCGGGTGAGTGGAGCTGCCTGCCCGGGATTGAGGTTGAGTGTGTATGTGTGTGTGTATGGGGTGGGGGTTGGGGGGGAGGGAGATGTTGTTTGAGGAAAAGGGGTCGTGGGTTCAAGTTCGAGTCCTGACTGTTCCTAATCCACTGTGTGACCTTGGACAAGTCTCTCTCCCTCTCTGTGCCTCAAGCGGCGAAGTAGAGGCCAGAGGGTCCTTTGATGGTTGGTACAGATGGGAGGTTCCACAAAGGTGCCCCATCCCTTCTTCCTATTTGTATTGGCCTGGTCCAGAATATTGTGAGTGAAACGTGAATTGTGGAAGTGTTTCTCATTTTTCTGAGTGACCTTGGGTAAGTCCCTGGTAGTGGTTTTCATTTTCCTCATCCAACAGATGGAGTGGACTAACCTCTTCTAAGATCTCGTTTGGGTATTATTGATGTAGGCGGGAACAAGGTAATGAGCGCCTCATTTACTGCAAGTCTTAGTTTTAGCGATGGTGCAAGAAAGACTATACTTTCTTATGTTTGACCAGACTCTGGCCCAAATCTGCCCTAGTTCCTAGATTCTATGTGTTCTTTCTCTTGACTTGGCATTTGAGGCCTGATTTCATCCTAGGGTTGACGCCACCTGTCAGCTGAGTGACATCAGTATATTCAGTGGCCTAAAATCCAAGAGCAATTGCAATACATTGTGACATTCCCGGCCTTTTTTTGTTTATGTTTCAATGGCAGGGCGGCAAGATGACTTCTTTGCTCCGAGATTGGAACAGCTGAAGGCTGGAACCATAGGACAAGATGAGAACCACAAAGGTTTACAAACTCGTCATCCACAAGAAGGGCTTCGGAGGAAGTGGTCAGTATAGACTGGTCTTTGTGGGTTATGCAGGTTGATTGAAATTCTGATGTGCCCAGTACTTTGAAAATGCCACACCAACTTGTGATAACAGAAGCTAGACAGGTAGTTTAACTAAGTGAAGCAGTCACTATGGTACAACAGGAATGTTAAGAATCTGAGAGCGCAGTGCCATTCTGTAAGCATTTGTATTCAGGTGGAACACAACTGGTAAAGGGCTTGACTCACATGCACAAGATCGTGGGTTCAAAGCTGGGTGCTGGTGACTCACAACTGTACCCCTAGCTGCTCAGGAGGTTGGGATTTGAGGATTTTGGTTTGAAGCCAGCCTGGGCAGGAAAGTATGTGAGCGTTTTATTTCCAGTTAACTACCAGAAAGCTGGGAGTGGAGCTGTAGCTTAAGTGGTAGACAATCATCCTTGACCAGAAAAGCTAAGGGACAATGACTAGGTCCTGTGTTCAAGTGCCAGTACTGGTGCAGACGTGTACACACATGACACACACACACACACACACACGGGGGGGGCACACTCGATTTAATTTCCAATAGGGTGAGGGATTTGCATTTAGAATCCTTCCTCCTTTCTTCTAGTTTTTTTGTTTTTTGAACCTAGTCTGACTGATCTGGAACTCACTGTGTAGCCCAGGCTGTCTTCAAACAAGCCTTCTGTCTTATCTTCATCTGTCTTGTACCACCCCTGGCTTTGTGTTCTAACTTCTATTTTTTTTTCCTTCAGTTGTGGGCCCTGAACTCTAGGCGTGGGTGCTGTCCCTCAGCTCTTCAGCTGAAGGCTAACACTCTACCACTTAGCCCCACTTCTAGCTTTTTCTGCTTATGTGTTGAGGAATTGAACCCAGGGCCTCATGTATACAAGGCAAGCACTCTACCACTGAGCTGCCTTCCCAGCCCCTGTGTTCTAACTTCTAAAGAATACTGTGAAGCTGGGTGCCAGTGACTCATGCCTATAATCCTAGCTACTCAGGAGGTTGAGATCTGTGGATAATGGTTCAAAGCCAGTCCGGGCAAGGATAGTCCATAAGACTCTTTTTTTTTTATTTTTAATGCCGGTCGTGGGGCCTGAACTCTGGGCCTGGGTGCTGTCCCTCAGCTCTTCAGCTCAATGGCTAGTGGTCTACCACTTGAGCCACAGCACCACTTCCAGCTTTTCTTTTCTGCTTATGTAGTGCTGAGTAATTGAACCCAGGGCCTCATGGATACAAGGCAAACACTCTACCACTGAGCCACCTTCCCAGCTCCCTCCTCCTCCCCAGACTCTTATCTCCAATTTACTACCAGAAAATTGAAAGTGGCACTGTGGCTTAAGTGGTAGAGCACTCATCTTGAGCTGAAGAGCGTCTAGGCTCAGTTCAAGTCCGATGACTGACCAAAAAAAAAAAAAAAAGAATACTGTGAATCTTTTCAGGTTACTACCTTTCATTTATTTGTGTTTGTATTATGTATGTAAAATTCTAGCTTGCAGTAGTTGGATAAAAGAAACTAAAATGATACTTCTGTTTTTTTTTGTTTGTTTGTTTTGTTTTTTGTGGGTTGTAGGGCTTGAACTCTGGGCCTGGGTGCTGTCCCTCAGCATTTCAGTTCAAGGTTAGCACTCTACCATTTGAACCACAGTACCACATCCCAGCCAGCCATTGTGCTTCCCCCATTGCTGGGATAATAGTCATGCAACAATCCAGTAAGCTATTTTTTTTTTTTTTTTGTCGGTTTTGGGGCTGAACTCTGGGCCTGGGCACTGTCCCTCAGCTCTTCAGCTCAAGGCTAGCGCTCTACCACTTGAGCCACAGTGCCACTTCCAGCTTTTTTCTGCTTATGTGGTGCTGAGGAATTGAACCCAGGGCCTCATGCATGCAAGGCAAACACTCTACCACTGAGCCAACTTCCCAGCCCCTCAGTCAGCTATTTTTTGAAACGGAGTCTCAACTTCTTGTTGCCTCTGTTGGCCTCAAACAATTCCTTTGATCTTTGCCTCCCAATAGTTTCTCTTTGTCTTTGTGTGTGTGTGTGCGTGTGTGCGTGTGTGTGTGTGTGTGTATGTGTGGGTGTATATACCCATGCACACGATACTGGGCTTGAACTCTGGGCCTTGTGTTCTCACTTGGATTTTTCTGCTCATGGCTGGTGGTCTACCACTTGGGCCACACCTCCACTTATTTTTATTTTTTCTGGTCAATTGGAGCTAAGATTCTCCGAGATTTTTTGGCTTTGACTCTCAGATCTCAGCCTCCTGAGTAGCTACGATGATAGGTATCAGCCACTAGTTCCTGGCTTGTGTATGTGTGTGTGTATACATATGTATATGTCATATATATATTAATAGTGAAGGCAGTCTAACTCCAGGGCTTCATTAATGATAGGCAAATGTTCTACCATTACTGTCTCTCATTCTCTCTTCTATCTTATAAGCCTTATTTACTAGGCCTAGGTATGCAGGAGGCTGGGAATCTGAGAATCATGGTTTGATGCCAGCCTGGTTAGGAAATTCTGTGAGACTGTTACCTCCAATTAACCACCAGAAAGCCAGAAATAGAGGTGTTGCTCAAGTGGTAGAGCACTAGCCTTAAGCAAAAAAGCTCAGGGACAGCACCCAGGCAGGAGTTGAAGCCCCAGAACAGGCACACACATAAACACACAAAGCCCCCTAAAAACAACAACAACAACAACAAAATTTACTTCAGCAATTGGAATTAAGAACACAGTATTTTTGCATTTAATTTTATTGTTTTTTCTCAGTTCTGGGGATCAAATCTAGGGCCATCTGCATGCAAGGCAAGCATTCCAAGGAGTTCTATACCCTGGACTCTTGATTTATAGCCTAGTATGCATTTGTTCCTTTTTTTTTTTTTTTAATTTTTATCAGTTGTGGGGCCTGAACTCTGGGCCTGGGTGTTATCCCTCATCTCTTCAGCTCAAGGCTAGCACTCTACCACTTGAGCCAAGTACCACTTCCGGCTTTTATTGTTTATGTGGTGCTGAGGAATCGAACCCAGGGCCTCATGCATGCAAGGCAAGCATTCTACCACTGAGCTACCTTCCGAGCCCCTGTTCCTCTTTTATATATACGCATAAGCTTCTAGAGGGCAAGGACTTGCAAAAAGAGAAAATGGTAGTTTCTGTACCAGAGGATGTTGTAAGATCATATGTATATAGAATGTAGCAAAGTAACAGGTTCCTGTTCAATAAATGTAGCCATTATAATTACCAAGACAAAGATATACCAGGTAGGTGCTACATTGGAAACATAATTTCTGCTAAGATGTATATTCTGTATGCTGTTAGTGTTAACTAAACATTTAGTAGTATAAAAGAAACAAATAACCTGGGCAGAAGGAATCAGACAAAGGATACATTTTGTTTATGTGTATATGATGTATTGAAGCCCAGGCTTTCATTTAGACAAGGCAGATGTAGGTAGGTGATATGCCTAGCATTATAAATTATAAAAATGTGCAACCAGTAAATATTTATTAAATTTATATTGAACATAAAGATCATGAGTATGGCAAGGTCCTTTGTCCCTAAGGAGTTTTCAGTTTAATAAGACAAACATGCAAGAAAAAAATAATTAAGAAAAAAAGGTACTTGGAGAAAATCTATTGGAGGATTGGGAATGTGGTTTAGTGGTAGAGTATTTTCCTAGCATGCATGAAGTCCTGGGTTCAATTCCTCAGTAGCACATAAACAGAAAAAGCCCGAAGTGGTGCTGAGGCTCAAGTGATAGAGTGCTAGCATTGAGCAAAATAAGTTCAAGGACAGTCCAAGGACAGCACCCAGACCCTGAGTTCAAGCCCCAGGACTGGCAAAAGAAAAAAGAAAAACAAAACAACAAAAAATATTAGATGATAGAAGTTAAGGGTGGGGAACTTCACAGAGATTTTTGCCTAAAACTGTCAGGGAAATACTGTACCAAATCAAAATTGGAATTAACCCAAACCTTAACTTTACTGATTTTGTTTTCTTTTTGGTCAGTTGTGGGGCTTGAACTCAGGGTCTGGGTGCTGTCCCTGAGTACCCAGAATCTAAAGAATTTTCCTATCCTGGGCTGGCTTTGAACTGCAATCCTTAGATCTCTGCCTCTTAGGTAGGTAGGATTACAGGTGTCAGCCACCAGCTCCTGGCTGGCTTTGTTGTTTTTTTTTTTTATCGCATATGAGAGGTGGTGAGCTTTAGGTAGAAGTAGAACCTGGTAACTAGTAATTAGTCTTGGTTGTACTGCTAATAACTCACTACCTTTAAGTGAATCAGTTTATATTCCAGGTTATTTCTTCACTCCTGTTAGTCTAAACATATTGTGAGGGTCACAGGAAGATAGTATTTGGGGGAGCTCTTTCAACACTGTATAAATGTAGGAGATGGTGCTATATTTGGGACCCAGGCTGTTTGGTGCTGGTTAGTTCCAGATTGATGATATTTGAGAGAGTAAAGGACTGTCCCAGAGACATAATTCTCATGGATTATGGGCTACTTTTTCCCTGGCAGCAGTGTGATAGTAGAATGGCATATGTTATGAAACAGAGGTCCCTGGACTCTGTGTGACTCATATACTCCCTAGCTTAGCACTAGATTCCTATGCATATACTATTTTTACCCCCAGTGCTGGGCATTGAACCCAGGGCCTCACACATGCTAGCTAAGTGTGCTGCCATGAAGTTACACCTCCTCCATGTCTATGTAAATCCTAGATTCAAAATGGAGCCTTGGACTGAGAGTGTAGGCCAGTGTATGTATGTACAAGGCTCTGGGTTCCATCTTGCATTGGGAAAAAAAAAAGGAAAAGCAGGAACAAAAAACCAAAACTACACTAATAATAATAAAAATGAATTAAGCATGGGATTGTGGTTCAAACCTATAAAATCACCTATGAAAAAGGAGGAAATTGGAAGGCAAAAAGTTAGACCCTCATTCCACTTAAAAATTGGGTCATGCCCGTACTGGTGGCTCATGTCTATAAAATCCTAGCTACAGCCGGGTGCCGGTGGCTCACGCCTGTAAATCCTAGCTACTTAGGAGGCTGAGATCTGAGGATCATGGTTTAAAGCCAGCCCAGGCAGGAAAATCCTCAAGACTCTTATTTCCAATAAACCACTAGAAAACGGGAAGTGGCTCTGTGGCTCAAGTGGTAGAGTTCTTGCCTTGAGCTGAAGAGCACAGGGACAGTGCCCAAGCCCAGAGTTCAAGCCCCACGACAGACCAAAAAAAAAAAATCTTAGCTACTCAGGAGGCTGAGATATGAGGATCACAGTTCAAGTCCAGCCTGGCAGGGAAAGTTAGTGTGATACTTATTTCCAATTAACCTTTAAAAAAAGTCAGCAGCAAAGCTATGGCTCAAGTAATAGAGTGCCTTGAGCATAAAAGCTTAGGGGCAATGCCCAGGCCCACACACCAATACATCAACACACACACACACACACACACACACACACACACACACACAGAGGTAATCTGGCCCTTGCTACATGGAAGACTGTAGGTGGGAAGATCTGAGTCTGAGGCTTGGGTAAATACAAGAACCTCTCTGAAAAAATAAAGCAGAAGGAAAAAAACATGTTGGGAACATGGTTCAAGTAATAGTGTGCCTGCTTAGCAGATGTGCTACACTGAATTTAAACCTCAGTACTGCTGAACATTTTTTTTTACATTTTTTATTATTATATCTTTAAGTAGTTATATAAAGAAGTTCTCATTCTACAAAACAGTATATGAGTACAAGGTATCTGACAATATTGTCATCCATGCTGAACATTTTTTAAATTGATTAATTATAAATGAAAAATGGGACCTGATCTGTGAGATAAAGAAGTGATCCTAACCTGATTGGATAAGGAGTGTGTACCTGTCATTCAAATGAGTATATTTTTCACTTTATAAGTTTTCCTTTTTTGGAATATGTGTGTATTGGGGATTAAACTCAGTGCCTTATCCATACTGAGTACATGCTGTACCTTAGGCCTCTGTTTTCTTCCTGAGATCACCAAATTGTCTTTCAGATGATGAGCTAGTTGTGAATCCCAAAGTATTTCCTCACATCAAGCTTGGAGACATTGTGGAGATTGCTCACCCCAATGATGAGTACAGGTGAGTATCTCACTAGTCAAAAGGCAGTCTGCTGCTTCTAAGGGCTATTTGTGAGAAGCCTGGAAGGCAAGGATAGCTTTTTGCTTTAATGACTCTCAGGCCTCCTGGGACTTGATAAACCAATGCAGTTTTTTTTTTAAGTGGTTTATTATTTCTGTTTTTAACATTATCCATTTTCTCCATTTCCTTTCAGTGCAAGTGCTGTTTCTTTGTTTCTAAGGAAGTATTCTCCTTAGAAGTGCTACAAGTTACAATGTGTCCCTACTGGTCTCTTTGCCCTGGGAGGGGGGTGGAAGGGAGCTGAGGAACTGCTATTTACAGCTTCCCACATCTGTTGCTTTCTTTTGCAGCCCTCTGCTTTTGCAAGTCAAGTCCCTTAAGGAAGATTTACAGAAAGGTACCACTTTACCTCTGTCTCTTCTCTGAAACCCCCCTTTTTTTTTTTTTCTGTTGGTCGGGGGACTTGAACTCCAGGCCTGGGTGCTGTCCCTGAGCTCTTCAGCTCAAGGCGAGTGCTCTACCACCTGAGCCATAGCACCACTTCTGGTTTTCAGGTGGTCAATTTGAGATAAGAGTCTCATAGACTTCTCCTGCCCAGGCTGGTTTCCAACCATAATCCTCAGATCTCAGCCTCCTGAGTAGCTAGGATTACATGCGTGAGCCACTGGTACCCAGCGAATCCTCTTTATTATTTATTTATTTATTGTGTGAGTAGTGGGGCTTGCACTCTGGACCTCATGCTCTGTCTTTGCTTTTTCATTCAAGGCTGGTACTCTACTATTTGAGCCTCAGCTCTACTTCCCAGGGAACATAAATTGCTGTAGCAAATAATGGTGCTGCTTGTTAAATATCTGCATATTTATAGATTAGAATATATTTAATCAAAAAAGCCTGAGTGGATATATGGCTCAAGTGGTAGAGTGCTAGCCTCGAGCACAAAAGTTCAGAAATAGTACCTAGACCCTTGAGTTCAAGCTCAAGAGCTGACATAAAAAGAAAATAATATATTAACCTGCTTCTTTAAAATTATATCTGATTCAGATTTTTATGTTTTAGAAACTATCAGTGTGGACCAGACTGTGACCCAAGTATTTCGGCTTAGACCTTATCAAGATGTCTATGTGAATATTGTGGACCCCAAGGTATGTCTTTGTTCTGGACTTATGTGTCTTTTGGAATGATTGTCTCCCTTCCTCATAGGTTAAGTTAATAAGAAAATAAAGAGTTACTTATGTGTAGAATTAGATTATTTAATGTTATGTGCTTATAGCCAGGTGCTGGTGACTTATGCCTGAAATCCCAGCTACTCAAGAGGCTGAGATCTGAGAATCACGATTTGAAGCCAGCCTGGGAAGTAAGGTCCCTAAGACTTATTTCCAGTTGCACAGAAAAAGCTAGGAGTAGTGCTGTGCCTCAAGTGGTAGAGTGCTAGCCTTGAACTAAAGAAGGTCAGGGACAGAGCCCAGGCCCAGAGTTCAAGCCGCCCAGGACAAGAAAAAAATTATGTGCTTGTCTAAAAGTTATTTAGAGTCAGGTGCTGGTGGCTCATGCTTGTAATCCTAGCTATTCAGGAGGTTGATAACTAAGGATCGCAGTTTGAAGCCAGCTATGGCAGGAAGGTCTGAAAATCTCTTACCTCCAATTAATCACCAGAAAACTAGAAGTGGCACTGTGACTCTGTCTTTTTGTTGTTGTTGTTGGTTGTGGGACTTGAATTCTGGGCCTGGGCACTGTCCCTTAGCTCTTCAGCTCAAGGCAAGCACTCTACCACTTGAGCTACAGCACTACTTCTGGTTTTCTGGTGCTTAGTTGGAGATAAGAGTCTCACGGACTTTCCTGCCCAGGTTAGCTTTGAACTGTGATCCTCAGATCACAGTTCACAGGTGTGAGCCACCAGCACCCGGCAGCACTGTGACCCAAAGTGGTAGAGCAATAGCCTTCAGTGAAAGAGCTCAGGAACAGGACTCAGGCCCTGAGTTCAAGCCCCATGACTAAAAACAACAATAAAAAACTTATGCAGATTAGAAGGGGGTCTATAGTTTGCACTTAGTTCCATTTCCTTTTTTTGAGTTTATATAAGGAGTCAAATGACTAAATGTTCTATTAATTTACTGAAAAGTCTTCCTTTTCATTTTTCTTCATGAAGTAAAGTGATTTTACCTATCATAGCAGGTAGGTAAAGTAGGTGAAAGATAGGTAAAATCCTGGTAGAGAAAATACTATTGACATTATATAGGGAAATGATGCATATATAGCTCAACGTTAGATTTGTATGTCAGAGTTCAAGACTAAAATACAGGGTGTAGTGGCATGTACCGGTACTGTAGTCCGAGCTACCAGAAAGGCTGAGACAGAGGGCTTGTTTGAACCCAAGAATTCAAGGCCAGCTTTGAACAGACTGTTTCAGAAAAATAAAGAAATAACCAATAACAAAAAGACTAATATACAGAATTGGTACTCTGGTACTAATTGCAGTAAATGAGGATGGCTGCTGTAGAATTTCTGGACTTGGGCTTTGTATTCAGAAACTGTTTCTCATATATAAAATTTTGTTGGTCAGGTTTCTGTTGAATGATTTTTCAGTAGTTAGTTGTGCCTTCTTTCCACTCCCCCTGCCAAACTTTGTTTTCTTTTCTTTTTCCCATGGTGAGTGGGCATTATCTAGTTACTACACAACGTGACAAATTGGGAGGGAATGAGAGGGAAAGAGGGAATAGCTTACATTAAGCAAAAGAAAAGAAATATATGTATCACCCGATGTGGAAGAAATAGTTGCATTGTCAAAGCTCTTACAATTCACAAACATTATAGTCCATGATAATAGCAATTTGCCTTGTGAAGGTGTTTGTGAACTGAGCGCTGGTGGCTCATGCCTATGATCCTAGCTACTCAGGAGGCTGAGATCTGAGGATCACAGTTCAAAGCCAGCCTGAGCAGGAAAGTCTGAAACTCTCATCTCCAATAAACTACCAAAGTGGTGCTGTGGCTCAAGTGGTAGAATGCTATCCTTGAACTGAAGAGCTGAGGGACAGCGCCCAGACCCAGAGTTCAGGCTCCAAGATGGACAAAAAAACCAATTTGTTGGGGCTGGGAAGGTGGCTCAGTGGTAGGTGCTTGCCTTGCATGCATGAGGCCCTGGGTTTGATTCCTCAGCACCACATAAGCAGGAAAAGCTGGAAGTGGCGCTGTGGCTCCAGTGGTAGGACGCTAGCCTTGAGCTGAAGAGCTGAGAGACAGTGCCCAGGCCCAGAGTTCAGGCCCCACAACAGACAAAACAAAACAAAACAAATTGTTTGTGACTTTAAATATCACTATCCCACAATACTGTAAAATTTATGTAATCACTTAATCTCAATAAAAAATTATTTTTAAAAATGTGAAATTAATTAAGAAAAATATGTTTGATTATCCCTTTTAGGATGTGACCCTTGACCTAGTGGAATTAACTTTTAAGGATCAATATATTGGCCGAGGGGATATGTGGCGACTAAAGAAAAGTTTGGTAAGATGTGACTTAAAAAGAAAAAGTCTTGCATTTTTCCATTATGTGAATAATCCTTGTTTATGACAGAGATTTAGAAGATCTAGTAAGAAGAGTATAAAATAATTTCTGATTTTAATATATTTTAGTATATTCAAACACTTCCATTCTCATTATAGTTGCTTTTATCTACATATTGTGTTTTATATATATGTATATACACACACACATATACATGGACATATATAACTATACATACATATATACATACATACACACACACACACACACACACACATACACACTCTGAATTGTAGGCTTGCAAAGGATGTTATATTATTACTTTTTTTTTTTTTTGCCAGTCCTGGGCTTGAACTCAGGGCTAGCACTGTACCACTTGAGCTGTAGCACCAATTCCAGCTTTTTCTGTGTATGTGGTACTGAGGAATCGAACTCAGGGCTTCATACATGCTAGGTAAGCACTCTTCCACTAAGCTACATTCTCAGTCCCACTATTACCTACTATTACTTTTGAATGTGCTTTCGCTTTCTGTCACTTGGTTTCACTAGCTTCTCCTAATTCCTCCTTCTGAATGGATATGTATTATCTCTCATCTATAGATGGAAAACTGAAATGGAAAAGCTAAGGGATTGCTTAAGGCTAGATAGCTAATTAGCATTTGATGCTGGGCTACAATCCTGATCTTTGGCTTCTGGCACAGATTTTTTCTTTTTTTTTTTTGGGTGGGGTCATGAGGCCTGAACTCAGGGCCTGGGCACTGTCCCTCAGCTCTTCAGCTCAAGGCTAGCACTCTACCACGTGAGCCACAGCACCACTTCCGGTTTTTTCTTTTTGCTTATGTGGTGCTGAGGAATCGAACCCAGGGCCTCAGGCATGCAAGGCAAGCGCTCTACCACTGAGCCACCTTCCCAGCCCCAGATT
>NW_012267239.1:1769235-1771611 GCF_000151885.1 Dipodomys ordii | reverse complement strand
CAAGCGGTAGAGCACTCGCCTTGAGCTGAAGAGTGTAGGGACAGCGCCCAAGCCCAGAGTTCAAGCCCCACGACTGACCAAAAAAAAAAAAAAAAAGAGATAAAGTGAGAAATTAGGCTGGGAGAATTACTTAGAGTTACTGGTAGAGCGCTTGCTTAGATGTGTGAAGCCCTGGGATGGATTTTTTCCATCCATTGCTAGCATGCCAAGAGAAGTGCTGCGCATGAAGGCACACCCTGTAATCCTATGGGAGTCAGGTAGTAGTGCTGAGCCAGGTAGATCTTGCATTCAAAATAAGTAAGTAGATAAATACTTCTCTAATATCCTTAAATGAGTGTATAAATAAATGTAGGCATCTGTGCAAACATCTGTGAACGTATTTGTCAGGTTACCACTGTATACCTGAACTTTATTATTTTGTCTATTTTTGCCCAGTTCTTTTTTGTTTTTGTTTTTGTTCTGCCAGACCTGGGGTTTGAACTCAATGACTGGGCACTCCCTGAGCTTCTTTTATACTCAAGGCTAGCACTCTACCACTTGAGCCACAGCACTGCTTCTGTCTTTTTCTGTTTATGTGGTGCTGAGGAATTGAACCCAGGGCTTCATGCATGCAAGGCAAGCACTCTACCACTAAGCCACATTCCCATCCCTTTTGCCCAATTCTTACTCACCTATTATTATATCTGCCACAGCAGGTTTTTCCATGGGGTAAATTTATTACTCCCATGCCAATTGAACTTTGGATTACTAAGAGAGATCAGAAAGCCAGCAGACCTTGGTTTTGACTTTTTATCGCCATGACAAAGATGAATCTTTTTTTTTTCCCCCTTTCAGGTGAGCACGTGTGCTTATATCACTCAGAAGGTAGAATTTGCTGGTATCAGGTAGGTATATCATTTTGGACATATCAGGTGTTAAGTAGAAGTGGGATTTAATGCAGGAATTAGGCTTGAGGCATATGGATAGCCATGTAATAAGATCTACAAAAATTATTAAAGACTGGAATACTAAAGCACAGTGAAATAACAAATGTGATATTAGTTTTATTTTAATTTTTTAGTTTTTTGGGTGCTGGATCTTGTTCCTGAGCTTCTTTTGCTCAAAGCTAGCACTCTACCACTTGAGCCACAGCTCCACTTCCAGCCTTTGTGGTGGCTAATTGGAGATAGAGTCTCATGACCTTTCCTGTCTGGGCTTGCTTTGAACCATAATCCTCAAATTTCAGTCACTTGAGTAACTAGGATTACAGGCATGAGCCACCATTACCCAGCGGAGTAGTTTTATTTTTTATTATTTTATTTTATTTTTTGCCAGTCCTGGGGCTTAAACTCTGGGCCTAGGCACTGTCTCTGAGCTTCTTTTGCTCAAGGCTAGCACTTTCCCACTTGAGCCACAGCGCCACTTCCAGCTTTTTCTGCTTATGAGGTACTGAGGGCTTTATGTGGTACCCAGGACTTATGCATGCAAGGCAAGCACTCTACTACTAGACCACATTCCCAGCCTTATGGAGTAGTTTTAATATTAATGGAAGAAGTTGCTGAAGCCACCCTGCTACTGAGCTATATTCCTAGCCCTGATATCCTTTTTGAATTCAAAGAGTATAGCATGAATGTAGTGAAGCCTTCAAATGGTACAAAAACATGCATAATATAATAAAATCCTGTGCAGTTGGAATTTGAGTCTTTCCTGAAATTCATTGTTGTATGCACAGGTGTATTTGTATCTCATGAACTCACTTTTAGTGATGCTGAGTGTTGGGTATAAATGATGTGATCCCCTATTTATAATGCTTCCCATCAACTTTGTACTGACTGACTTCATTCATTTGTGATTGTTGCCAAATGGTGATTTTCTAATTTAGTTATTCCTTCCATATTTGCTAACTAGAATCCTTTTGTAAGGAACTGTTTGTCATCAACCAGTGATTTTTTTTTTTTTGGGTCCGGTTGTGGGGCCTGAACTCTGGGCCTGGGCGCTGTACCTCAGCTCTTTAGCTCAAGGCTAGTGCTCTACAACTTGAGCCACAGCGCCACTTCCGGCTTTTTTCTTTTTGCTTATGTGGCGTTGAGGAATTGAACCCAAGGCCTCATGTATGCAAGGCAAGCGCTTTACCACTGAGCCACCTTCACAGCCCCAACCAGTAATATTAATTCACCTAAAATACTGATCCTAAAAGAAAGAGTGCTGGACACATGGCCCAAGTGGTAGAGAATTTACCTAGCATATATGAGACCCTGGCTTCAATCCATAGTGGAAAACATATAAAGATAACTTTATAACTTTTTCTTTATATTATATAGGTCTTTTGCTTTTTACTAAAAGAAAAGGTAAAGGATTTTTTGTTTCCCCAAGTTTTTTTTTTTCTTGTCGGTTGTG
>NW_012267239.1:1758576-1767935 GCF_000151885.1 Dipodomys ordii | reverse complement strand
CACTCTACCACTTGAGCCACAGCGCCACTTCCGGCTTTTTTCTTTTTGCTTATGTGGTGCTGAGGAATCGAACCCAGGGCCTCGAGCATGCAAGGCAAGCACTCTACCACTGAGCCACCTTCCCAGCCCCTGAAAGCATAACTTAAGAAGTGAATATGTCAGTATCAGAACATGCCACTTAAATTCATGTTACTGATATGATAAAGCAGTCTGCTATATGGTGAGCCAGGGGCTAGGAAATGGGTCTCTTCCTATGGTAACAGTTATTAGCCATGACTGTGATTTACTGTTGAGCAAAATGGGATAGTTTAGAATCTTTTTCTGTTAGGGAAACAATTTTTTGTAAATGTCTTAGATTTTGTGTACCTCATAAATCTCAGGCTTTTCTTCCTTTTGTGTGTGTAAAAAGAATGATTTCTTGGGCCATAGGTCTATAGCTTAATGGTAGAACATTGCCTAACATCTATGATATATAAAGCCTTGGGTTTGATCCTCAGGACCACAAATCAAAGCAAAACAAAAACTAACAACAAAATAACAAAATTTCCACAGGAATAATCAGTTTTTTAGCTTATCAAGTCTTGGTATTGATGATGCCTCATTTGACCTTCCCAGAACTCCAGGAGGAAGGAGGGAGTAGGGCAGGATTTTGCAGGTTCTTTATGTTGGCTTTTTTGCTCACGGAGCTCTCTTTGGGAATATATGAACTGATCACATCATTCAGGCATAAGTATCAGAGTAGATGTAGCTGCTGGAAATTGCTCCTATCTACTTTTGGTTTAAAGTAAGGAATGTGATAACTTATTTGTATGTCCCCTTTCAGGGCACAGGCTGGTGAGCTATGGGTGAAGAATGAGAAGGTCATGTGTGGTTATATCAGTGAAGATACCAGGGTAAGATTTATCAAATGATTTTTTTGTGTTTCCCCCTCCCCCATATTACTATATCGAAATTCCTGAAATCAAACCAAAGGGACAAAAATCTTGTGATAACTACTACTTGCCCCAGTGGGACTAATGTCAGAGACCTCTACAATTCTGATGTCTTACACTTGAAGCTCTCCACACTGAGGTTGGTCTTTCTTTTTCTGAATGAGTTTATTTAATATTATACATAGATTCTGGGTGCTAGTGTCTCATGCCTATAATCCTAGCTACTAGGAAGACTGAAATCTGGAAGATTACAGTTTGAGGCCAGCCCAAGCAGAAAAATTTGTGACTCCATCTCTAAAATAACCAATATAAGGCAAAACTTGAGGTGTGGCTCAAGTTATAGAGTACAAACAAGCAAGCTGAGCAAAGTGTGAGTGTTGTAGTATTGCAGATCAGTTAATAAATATATTTTCAGAAATAAATACACACAGGCTGAGAATGTGGCTTAGTGGTAGAGTGCTTGCCTAGGATGCATGAAGCCCTGGGTTTGATTCCTCAGAACCACATAAACAGAAAAAGCTGGAAGTGGCGCTCTGGCTCAAGTGGCAGAGTGCCAGTCTTGAGCAAAAAGAAGCTCAGGGACAGTGCCCAGACCTTGAGTTTAAGCCCTAGGACTGGTGAAAAAAAAATATAAAAAAGAAAGAAAGAAATACACACACATTTGCATAAGTAACAGATCCTGCATCATAAACATGAAGAAAGACCATTGAAAAGGAATCCCCTTCTTTGGCTCCTCGTTGTAGTTAAAAGAATCCAAATTGGGGGCTGGGAAGGTGGCTCAGTGGTAGAGTGCTTGCCTTGCATGTATGAGGCCCTGGGTTCAATTCCTCAGTACCACATAAGCAAAAAAAAAAAAAAAGCCAGAAGTAGCACTGTGGCTCAAGAGGTAGAGCACTAGCCTTGAGCTGAAGAGCTGAGGGATAGCATCCAGGCCCAGAGTTCAGGCCCCACGACCGGACCCAAAAAAAAAAAAAAAAAGAATCCAAATTGAGCCAGGCACTGGTAGCTCACCCCTGTTATTCTAGCTACTCAGGAGGCTGAGATCTGAGGATCACAGTTCAAAGCCAGCCTGGGCAGGCGAGTCTGTGAGACTCTTATCCCCAATTAACCACCAGAAAACTCTTTAAGTGGTGCTGTGGCTCAAGTGGTAGAGTGCTTGCCTTCAGCTGAAGAGCTCAGGGACAGTGTCCAGGACCAGAGTTCAAGCCCCATGACTGACCAAAAATAAAAGAATCCAAATTGAGCATGAGTTATGAACATTACTCATGCTGGTGAACCTCTCCTTTTTCTTGTCCCGTTTTTTCTACCTGTCTTAAGAGCAGTATTTCTCAAGTAGGGTGGTTTTCCCTCTCCAGGAGTCTTGGAGATGTCAATAGTTAGTTTTTTGTTTTTTTTGCCAGGTCTGAGGCTTGAGCACTGTCCCTGAGCTTCTTTTGCTGAAGACTAGCACTCTAACACTTGAGCTACAACACCACTTCCTGCTTTTTCTGTCTTTGTTGTATGGAGGAATAGAACTGAAGGCTTCATGCATGCTAAGCAAGCACTATACCATTGAGCCACATTCTCAGCCAGCTTTTATTATTATTATTATTTTTTAAATTTTTATTTTTTATTGTGAAAATACTGTACAGAGGGGTTACAATTACATGGGCAAGGTAATGAGTACATTTCTTTTTTTTTTACTTGTGAACATACTGTACAGAGGGGTTACAATTACATGGGCAAGATAATGAGTACATTTCCTATCAAGCATTGTAGCCTCCTCCTTTGTTTCCCCTTCCCATCCTGCCCCCGCCCCCTATTATTATTATTAATAAGATTTTTGTCAAAATACCCTACAGAGGGGTTACAATTACATGAGCAAGGTAAAGAGTACATTTCCTTAAAAAATTTTTTTTGTCGGTCGTGGGGCTTGAATTCTAGGCTTGGGCGCTGTTCCTCAGCTCTTCAGCTCAAGGCAAGTGCTCTACCACTTGAACTACAGTGCCACTTCCAGTTTTCTGGTGGTTTATTGGAGATAAGAGTTTCATGGACTTTCCTGCCCGAGCTGGCTTTGAACTGTGATCCTCAGATCTCAGCCTCCTAAGTAGCTAGGATTACAGGTGTGAGCCACCGGCGCCCAGCTAAGAGTACATTTCTTAGCAAGCATTGTTGCCTCCTCCTTTTTTTCCCCTTACCATCCCTGCCCACCCATCCCCCCCAGCTTTGTTTTTATCTAGAAAAATAAGTGGGATGTAGTGGTACACATATAATAGTTCTTAGTACTTGGAAGGCTGAGGCAGGAGAATCTTACATTTGAAGCCAGCCTGGGTTACATAATAAGATCGTTTGTTTTTTAAAAAAATGACAGGTACTGGTGGCTCATGCCTGTAATCCTTGTTCCTCAGGAGTCTGAGACCTGAGGATCACCTTTGGAGCCAGCCCAGGCAAATCTGTGATATTCTTACCGCCAATTAACTACTGTAAAACTAGAAGTGTAGTTGTGGCTCAAAGTGGTAGGGTGCTACCCTTGAGCACAAAAGCTCAGGGACAGTGCCCAGGCCATGGCTTGAAGCCCCATGACTGACCAAAAAAAAGAAGAAGAAAATAGGGCTCAGGGTATAGTTCAATGGTAGCATGTTGCCTGCTATGTATGAGGTCCTATTAAAAAAAGAAAACCGAACAAAACAGCAATAAAGGTAAGAATGGAAAATAAAGCAGGGGCTGAGAGGTTGGCTCAGTGGTAGAGTGCTTGCCTCGAATGTGTGAGGCCCTAGGTTCGATGCCTCAGCTCCACATAAGCACCAACAAAAAAAACCAGAAGTGGTGCTGTGGCACAAGTGTTAGGGTGCTAGCCTTGAGCTGAAGAGCTGAGGGACAGCACCTAGGCCTAGGGTTCAACCCCACGACCGACAAAAAACAAAACAAAACAACTAAAGCAAAAAAAGGGCTAAAGGCATGGCTCAAGTGGCAGAGGGGCCCTGGAAAAAAAGTAAACAAGTCGGGTGCCAGAGGCTCACACCTGTAATCCTAGCTACTCAGGAAGCTGAGATCTGAGGATCCCAGTTCAATGCCCCGGGCAAGAAATTGGTGAGACTCATATCTCCAACTAACTACCAGAAAACTGGAAGTGGCACTGTAGCTCAAGTGGTAGAGTCTCACTTTGAGCTGAAGAGCTGAGGGACAGCATCCAGGCCCAGTGTTCAAGCTCCATGACCGACAAAAAAAAAAAAAGTAAACAAAAGGCACCCAAATCCCACATATCCATACCCAGGGATGCTCAGAAGTAATGTTTTCAAAGTTTTATTTCCTCCTAGTGTTCATGATTCCTTTTTTCTTCCCTCCCTCCCTCCCTCCCTCCCTTCCTTCCTCCCTTCCTTCCTCCCTTCCTTCCTTTCTTCCTTCCTTCCTTCCTTCCTTCCTTGAACTCTGGGCCTGGGTGCTGTCCTGAAGCCTTTTTGTACTCAAGGCTAGCACTCTACCGCTCTAGCCACAGAGCCACTTCCGGTTTTTGAGTTATTTATTGGAAGTAAGAGTCTCATGAGGCTTTTGTGCCTGGGCTGACTTTCAACTGTGATCTTCAGATGTCAGCTTCTTCTTCTTCTTTTTTTTTTTGTCGGTCATGGGGCTTGAACTTTGGGCTTGGGTGTTATCCCTGTGCTTTTCAGCTCAAGGTGAGCACTCTGTTGCTTGAGCCACAGCACCACTTCTGGTTTTCTAGTGGTTTATTGGAGATAAGAGTCTCACGGACTTTTCTGCCTGGGCTGGCTTTGAACCTTGATCCTCAGATCTCAGCCTCCTGAGTAGCTAGGATTACAGGTGTTAGCCACCAGCGCTCGGCTTAATGTCAGCTTCTTGAGTCACTAGGGTTATAGGCATAAGCCACTGACACTGACTTTCATGTTTCTGTATATTAAAGAAGGAGGGTGAATTACTGTTAACTAACTTAAGGCCCAGGGACTAGAAAAAGTCTAGAGTGAATGTCTTTGAAGTCTGCTTTTAATGAGCCAGGTCTCTAATAAACTAAAGGAGTCAGAGATTTGCATTCTGCTATTGCTAGACGGCTTCAAGGTTTCAGGGAAGAGGGACAGGCTGGAGAAGTGCTCTGTGGTAAAGCACGCACAGCCAAAATACCTCTTATGCTTTTCCTTGAGGCAGTCTGGGCAAAGGGGAGGTATGATATGAATTAAAATTTATTACCCTGGCAACCCATCCTTTGGCATGTCTTTGTTTAAGCTCTGCCTCCATAATGGAGTTTTCATGATTTTCCCAGCCATATTCACTGCATTTCTTGTGTGAGTCTTCATGGAACATTTATATATATTACAATATTCTGCTCTTCCTTATCCTGTGTTACAATAAGTTCCAAGATAGCATGGATCAGATCTTACAGCTTTTGATGGCAAAGGTCAGAGAAAAACCTTAGTAACTAACTAGTGTAGATTCTGGTGGTTGGACTCTAGGCTTTGATTTCTCACTTAGCTTTGTTCTACCATTTGAACCACACCTTCACTTTTGCTATTTGCTGGTTAATTGGAGATTAACCTACAAATCCTGGATTTGTCTGCCTAGGTTGGCTTAGAACCTTGATTCCTAGATTTTAGCCTATTAAGTAGCTAGGGTGATAGTTGTGAGCCACACATGCTTCAGCAAGTAAATGAAAAAAAAAATGTATAGCTGTCCAGGCGCTGGTGGCTAACACCTGTAATCCTAGCTACTCAGGAGGTTGAGATCTGAAGATCGAAGTTCAAAGCCAGCCAGGGCAGAAAAGTCCATGAGACTCTTATCTCCAATTAACCACCAGAAAACTGGAGTGGCTTTGTGGCTAAGTGGTAGAGCACTAGCCTTGAGTTGAAGAGCTGAGAGACAGTATGCAAGCCCAGCGTTCAAGCCCCATGACCGACCAAAAAAAGAAAAAGAAAAAAAAGTGTGGATAAAGTTGCTTTTAGAAGTCTTGCATCAAAATTAATAGATTTGTTTTTGTTTTTGTTTTTTTGTGCAGGTTCTGGAGCTGAACTCAGGGCCCTTGGTATTTATTGTCTCTGAGCTTTTGTGCTCAAGGCTGACTACCATTTGAGTCACAGCTTTACTTCCAACTTTTGGATAGTTAACTAGAGATAAGAGTCTCTGGGTGGGGGGGGGGGAAGAATGGGAAGGGGAAACAAAGGAGGAGGCTACAATGCTTGATAAGGAATATACTCATTATCTTGCCCCTGTAATTGTAATTCCTCTGCACAGTATTTTCACAATAAAAAAAATTAAAAAAAAAAAGGGTCTCCCAGACTTTTCTGCCCAGGTTGTATTTGAACCTCATCCTTAGATCTCAGCCTCGTGAATAGCTGGGATTATAGGTATAAGCCACTGGTGTCTGGCTCAGATTTTTTTTTTTGTCAGTTGAGCATCTCAAACTCAGGGCCTGGTCACTGTCCATGACTTCTTTTGGGCAAGGCTTTACCACTTTGAGCCACAGCTCCACAGGCCATTTTTGAGTGGTTAATTGGAGTTTAAGAGTCTTTCTAGGATTTTTCTGCCTGGATTGGCTTTGAACCTTGATCCTCAATCTCAGCCTCCTAAGTAGCTAGGATTATAGGTGCGAGCCACCAGCACTCAGTGTTGTTGTTGTTGTTTTAATATGGGAAAGAAACACAAAATTTAGTTGGGCCCCACCATACCAAGTTTTAAGTGTGTAATTCAGTGTTTTAAGTATTTACATTGTCGTGAAACAATCTTCAGAGACTCTGTATCACTTTTTTTTTGTCTGTCATGGGACTTGCACTCTGGACCTCAGCTCTTCAGCTCAAGGATAGCATTCTACCACTTGAGGCACAGTGCTACTTCTGGTTTTCTGAGTGGTTTATTGGAGATAAGAGTCTCAGACTTTCCTGCTTTGGCTGGCTTTGAACCATGATCCTCAGATCTCAGCCTTCTGAGTAGCTAGGATTACAGGCATGAGCCACTGGTGCCCAGTTTTACTTGCTTTTTAATGCAATTCTATTCTTTTGTTTGTTTCAGGTGGTGTTCCGTTCTACGTCAGCTATGGTTTACATATTTATTCAGATGAGCTGTGAAATGTGGGATTTTGATATTTATGGTACTGTTCTTCACTAAGTATTGATTGTTATTGCCACTGGGGAGAGTTTTCTGGTTTCCCTAAGTTTGTATTTTACATTAAGCTCTTGGTATTGTTTAAAATAGTGTTTTGTTGCTATAATAGATTATTTCTTTACTTATCTCTGTTGTTTATATAAATTCCCTCTTTTCCCTTCCTTCTTTCTTTCTAGACAAGGTCTTGCTAGGTAGCCACTAAGCTTTTTTTTATTTTCCCATCACTTCCAGAAATAACCTAGTTTATTTTATTGTATTAGAATTATGAGTAGAGGAATAAAAGTTTTATGAGGTGCTGATACTGAGTCTAACAATCAACTTTTTGGTTCATACAGTCCAAATTTATGTTTAGCAGAATTGAGAAATTAAATTTTGCTCTAACAAGGTCAGATCAATGATAAGAACTATACATGGTCATCCAGGAGTGCCCTGGGTCTGTCAAATTATCTAGTACATCCTGAATATCACTGTGAGAATAACTATAGTTGGAGGTTGGGTTGTTTTCTCATTTTGAAGGTACATGTATTAGTTAATCATCAGGCTTTTAAAATAAAATTTGTTTATTTTGATGGTTCTGGGGGTCAAACGCAGAGCCTTTGGCTTGATAAACAGAGTCTCTACCCCTTGAATCTTGAGGGTGAACTATACCGTCAACCCATTTAGGAATTTTTTTCAGACTTTGTATTTTACCTTGAAGTCATGGCCTGTAAGTAAGGCAAATATTAAAGTTACCTTGATAGAAGAAACCAGTTTTGTACATCTGGCTTTTATGGATTTTTTTTTTTGCCAGTCCTGGGATTTGAACTCATGCCTGGACACTGTCCCTGAGCTTTTGCTCAAGGCTAGCACTCTTATCACTTGAGCCACAGCACCACTTCTGGCCTACTAAGCCACATTCCCAGCCCTTTATGATCTTTTTGAAAGAACAGAGCCCACCTCTTTCTCTTTGGTTCCATTCTTTCTTTCTTTCTTTTTTCTTTTTTTTGGTTGTGGGGCTTGAACTCTGGGCCTGGGCGCTGTCCCTCAGCTCTTCAACTCAAGGTGAACACCCGACCACTTGAGCTATAGCACTACTTCCGGCTTTTTTCTCTTTATGTGGTGCTGAGGAATTGAACCCAGGGCCTCATTGCATGCAAGGCAAGCATTCTCCCATTGAGCCAACTTCCCAGCCACTGGTTCCATTCTTTTTTTTTTTTTCTTTAATTTTTTTTTTTTTTTTGGGTCCAGTCGTGGGGCCTGAACTCTGGGCCTGGGCGCTGTCCCTCAGCTCTTCAGCTCAAGGCTAACGCTCTACCACTTGAGCCACAGCGCCACTTCTGGCTTTTTTCGTTTTGCTTATGTGGTGCTGAGGAATCGAACCCAGGGCCTCAGGCACACAAGGCAAGCGCTCTACCTCTGCGCCACTTTCCCAGCCCCCCGGTTCCATTCTTATAACTTTATTTAGAGAAGAAACTACAAGAAATGTAAGAAGTCCTAACTTTCTGTTTTCTTTCAGGGGATCTGTATTTTGAGAAAGCTGTGAATGGTTTCCTTGCTGATTTGTTTACTAAGTGGAAGGTATATTTCTACTTCTTATCAAGCATTGTTGCCTTCTCCTTTGTTTCCCTTTCCCATCCCTTCCTATCTTCCCACCCCACCCCCATGCTTCTCCCTTCAAAGGTATGTTTCTTCATACACACTAATTTCATTGGTTAAAATTACTCAATGCAGGTTTTATTTTTAATGTACTCCTTCAATGCACTCTTTCTTTCTTTTCTTTTTTTTTGTCTGTCATGGGGCTCTGGGCCTGTGCTCTGTCCCTCAGCTCTTCATCTCAAGGCTAGCGCTCTACCACTTGAGCTACAGTGCCACTTCCAGTTTTCTGGTGGTTTATTGGAGATAAAAGTTTCACAGACTTTCCTACCCGGGCTGGCTTTGAACCGCGATCCTCTGATCTCAGCCTCCTGAGTAGCTAGGATTACAGGCATCAGCCCGGCACACTCTTTCTTTTAATATACTTTAAAAAAATGAGTTATTTTAGCTAACATTTCAACTCTAGGTTTTAAATTGCTTTAATCACCAACAAGATAAAGAACATTTATGAAAAACCCATAACTACTATCATAGTAAATCGTGAGCAACTATAAACTCTTACATCAAGAATAAGGATGCTAGCTTTTCTAACCAGTATCGTACAGTTGTACTAGAAGCACTAGACAGAGCAACTAGACAGAAAAGAAATAAAAGAGATCTAAGTTGGAAAAGAAATAAAGCAGTACAATATCCACAGGTATTTTTTTCCTCCCTCTGGTACTGGGGTATGAACTCAGGCTTCACATTCTTGGCTTGGCTTTTTTTTTTTTT
>NW_012267239.1:1748714-1757829 GCF_000151885.1 Dipodomys ordii | reverse complement strand
TTTTTTTTTTTTTTGGTGCTAGTTCTGGAGCTTGAACTCAGGGCCTGGGCACTGTCCCTGAGCTTTATTGCTCAAGTCTAGTGCTCTATCATTTCAGCCATATCTCCATTTCCAGCTTTTTGGTAGTTCATTGGATATAAGAGTCTCACAGGTCGGGTGCTAGTGGCTCATGCCTGTAATCCTAGCTACTCAGGAGACTGAGATCTGAGGATCGTGGTTCAAAGCCAGCCCAGGCTGGAAAGACCATGAGACTCTTATCTCCAATAAACCACTAGAAAACCAGAAGTGGTGCAGTGGCTCAAATGGTAGAGTGTTTGCCTTGAGCTGAAATGCTGAGTGACAGCATTCAGGCCAAGTTCAAGCTCCACAACCAACAACAAAAAAAATTCTCCTATTCAAAGGAGTATTTTAATCAAAGTGTATTTCATATTGTGTTGTGTGACAGAGCATAAAGTTTTATTTTTACACTATTTATGTTTTTTCTTTAGTTTTTTTTTTTTGTCTGTCTTGGGGCTTGACCTCTGAGCTTGGGCGCTGTCCCTCAGCTCTTCAGCTCAAGGCTAGCCTTCTACTGCTTGAGCCACAGGGTACTTCTGGTTTTCTGATTTTCTGGTGGTTAATTGGAGATAGGAGTTTCATGGACTTTCCTGCCTGGGCTGGCTTTGGACTGTGATCCTCAGATCTTAGCCTCCTGAATAGCTAGGATTATAGGCCGGTACTCGCTGCAATTTTTTTTATTGTGATGAAATGATTACATAAATTTCACAAATTTTACAGTATTGTGGGTTATTGATACTTAGTTAAAATCACAAACACATTCTAACCTACATGGGGCAAATTGTCTTTATCGTGGTCTATAAAGTTTATGAGTTCTATGAGCTTTGGCAATACAGTTATTTCTTCCACATTGGGTGATATATACATTTCTCTCCTTTTTCTTAATGTCAGCTGTTCCCTCTATCCTCTCATTCCCTCCCTCCCATCACTGCCATTGAGTTGCTTAGTTTGGTTTGATCAATGTCCAGTGCAGCTGATGGGTCCCGCTGTTGTATGTTTTCCCGTTTCCCTCTGTTTCTGTGTCTTCCTCCTAGTTTGCCTCCAATGTGCACATATATATCATATATGTGGTCAGCAACAGAGAATAAAGTTTTGATTAAAACCAACTGCTTAAAATTATAGTTCTGGTCCAATTGTCTTTTTGATCTTGGATAATTACTAAATCTCTAATTTCCAAGGCTGAAAAATGGAGATGATAATAGTCTGTATCTCCTCCAGCATATAAAAATTGAGAGACAAGTCAAGCATTGGTGGATCATGCATGTAATCCTAGCTACTCAGGAGGCAGAGAGATCTTAGGATCACAGTGCATAACCAGCCTGGGTAGGTGTCTGTGAGACTTTAAAAAATTTTTCTTTTTGTCAGTTGTTGGGCTTGAACTCAGTTTCTGGGAACTATCCCTGAGCTCTTTCACTCAAGGCTGGTTCTCTACCATTTGAAGCCATAGGACTACTTCCAGTTTTCTGTTGGTTAATTGGAAATAAGAGTCTCATGGGAAAAAAAAAAAAGAGTCTCATGGACTTTTCTGCTTGAGCTGGCTTTAAACTATGATCCTTAGATCTCAGTCTTCTGAGAAGCTAGGATTATAGGCATGAGCTGTCAGCTCCTGGCTTCTGTGAGACTCTTATCTCCAGTTAACCACTAGAAGACTGAAGTGGAGCTGTGGCTCAAAGTGGTAGAGCGCTAGCCTTGAGCAGAAAAGCTCAGGGACAGCCCTCAGGCCCTGCGTTCCAGCTCTGCAACTGATGGGGGATGTGTGTGTGTGTGTGGGGGGGCATTTGAGAAATAGTTAGCCAGGTGCCAGTGGCTTAATCTTAGCTACTCAGGAGGCTGAGATCTGAAGATTATGGTTCAAAGCCAATTGGGGCTGGAAAGTCCTTGAGACTCTTATTTCTAATTAACTAACAGAAAACTGGAAGTAGAGTAGTGGGCTCACATGGTAACCTTGAGCAAAGAAGCTCAGGGACAGTGTCCAGACCCTGAGTTCAAGCCCCAGATAATTAATTAGTTGGTACCTAACAAAGACCATCTCTTCCTATTGTGTTCTTGGTACTGTAGCTTATATTTATGAATATCTGTCCACTTGAGATGTATTCATTTAGTAATATAAGTTGGCATATAGTGTATTCAGTTGTATACCTCTGTCATAAATGTTGAATTTTGTCAGTGTGGTTGGGATAGAGATCAGGTTGGGCCCAGGATGAATTAAAACTAAGCTTGCTGGCTCATTGGTGCAAACAACATTTTATTTCCATTTATAAATAACCTGATTCCAGGATGTTGGGCTCTAGACTTCATAGAAATATGTACACACTAGTCTTCCTCTCCATTGAAATGGCAATTCATAGTCTTCTTGGCTTATCTCCTCCAATGCAGGAACCCCCAATCCTTATCCTTTGATGTGTTTGGCTTTCCTGTTCCCTAAACTGGAATTCTGAAGACATGAAAGAAACTCTGCAAAGGGTCTAGGAAGGTGGCTCAGTGGTAGAGTGCTTGCCTTGCATGCATGAGGCCCTGGGTTCGTTTCCTCAGCACCACATAAGCAGAAAAACCTAGAAGTGGTGCTGTGGCTCAAGTGGTAGAGCACCAGCCTTGAGCTGAAGAGCTGAGGGACTGCGCCCAGGCCCAGAGTTCAGACCCTCACAACCTACAAAAAAAATTAAAAAAATTAAAAAGCACTGCAATGCTAGGTGCTGGTAAATCCTAGCTATTCAGGAAGCTGAGTGCCAAGTATCTTGGTTTGAAGCTAGCCCAGACAGGAAAGTCCCACAGACTCTTATCTACACTACATTTTCTAAAAAAAAAGAAAGTCAGAAGTGGAACTATGGCTTAAGTGGTAGCACACTACCCTTGAGCAAAAAAGCACTGGCACAGTGCCCAGGCCCTGAGTTCAAGCGCCAAGACTGGCAAATGAAACAAAATAAAAAAATAACATTGTAAAACCTGGTGCCAGTGGCTCATGCCTGTAATCCTAGCTACTCAGGAGGCTGAGATCTGAGGATCATGGTTCAAAACCAGCCTGGGCAGGAAAGTCCAGACTCTTATCTCCAATTAACCACCAGAAAACAGAAGTGGTGCTCAAGTGGTAGAGCGCTAGCCTTGAGCTGAAGAGCTCAGGGACAGGGCCCAGGCCCAGAGTTCAAGCCCCACGACCAGCAAAAACAAACAAACAAAAACCCCACTGCAAAACAGGCACAGGGCTGGGAATGTGGCTTAGTGGAAGAATGCTTGCCTTGCTTGCATGAAACCCTGGGTTCGATTCCTCAGCACCACATAAGCAGAAAAAGACGGAAGTGGCGCTGTGGCTCAAGGGGTAGAGCACTAGCCTTGAGTTGAAGAGCTGACGGACAGCGCCCAGGCCCCGAATTCAGGCCCCATGACCGACAAAAAAAAAAAAAAAAAAGCTCAGGGACAGTGCCCAGGCCCTGAGTTCAAGCCCCAGGACTGGCAAAAATAAAAATTCAAAAAAACAAAACAAAAAAACAGGTACAGATACCATAAGTCTCTGACCTTGAGCTGATGAAGTTTTTGCCAGTGCCATCAACAGTTGAGCAATAGGGATCCTTTGTGAAGATTTGCCACTTTGCTGACACTTGTCACATTCTTGGGACTTAAAGCAACTTGCCCATGATCTCATAGTAATAAATTTTGGAGGCAGGACTTGTTGTAGGCCTCGATTCTCAGCAGTCCTCCATCCTTACAGATTGCTTCCAACAACTATATGAAATTAGCACCTGACAGTGCTGCTTAGCCTCCTATAATTAATTACTTGACCCTGCTTTTTCTCTTCTTGTACCTAGGAGAAGAACTGTAGTCATGAAGTAACAGTGGTCCTGTTTTCTCGAACTTTCTATGATGCAAAATCAATTGGTGAGTAACTTTTTCTCTTACAGTTAATATTATTGTCTCCCCCCACCCCCCGCTTCTTTTTGGTCAATACTGGGGTATAAACTCAGTTGCTTACACTTGCTAGGTAAGCCATGCTCCAGCAGCATACTATATTTTTCAAGACACAGGGTACTGCTGTGTTGCCCAGCCTGGCCCCAAACTACTGGGCTAAAAAGATTTTCTTGCCTCAGCCTCCTGAGTAGATGAGATAGTATATGCATGCTGCCTCATCCAGCTTCCTACAGTTTCATTCTCTCTTCCTTCCTCCCTTCCTTCCTTCCTTCCTTCCTTCCTTTCTTCCTGTCTCTCTGTTTCTCTTTTTCTCTCCTTCCTTCCTTCTTTCCTTTCTTGTGCCAGTATTGCTTTTTTTTCCTTAATATTTGAGGTAAATTATTTTATTTAGCATTATTTGGGCAATAGATGGTTGACACCTGAAGTCACTTGGAAGCTTGATTATTTGAGATTTATTTAAGCAAATAATTAGTGATCTTTGTAGAGTATAGATATTGAACCATGTTCAGTTATACCAAGTCAATATGGACATAAAAATATGTCCTATTGTTTTTAGTAAATTCAAGATTTGAAGTTACTCTTTTGGGTAGCTTAACTTTAGAATAAGAACTTAGATAGCTTAAGGTTCCTTTACAGCCTCATGAAAATGTAGTGTCAAATTTAACTCAAGAAAACATAACATAATTTAAAGTCTTATTTCCTAAGTGTGCTTATGGTTATAAACAAGCAGGTATATAGTTTAGAAATCTGAACAGTAATCAGATAATATAATCAGTATTGGTGTTTGAACTCTAAGCTTCTTGTTTTTGCCCATTTTTTCCACTGCTGGTTGGTGCTCTACCACTTGAGCCACACCCATCTTCTCTTTGGCTTCTTGCTGGGCATTTGGACATAAGAGCTCCTGGATTTGTCTGTCTGGGCTGTCTTCAAACCTTGATTCTCAGATCTCAGCCTTCTGCTTTACTAGGATTATAGGCATGAGCCACTGGCCCCTAGCTTCATATTTTTGTTTTTGTTGTTGTTGTTGTTGTTGACATCAATTAGTTATATATAGTTTTTCATTTTGGCATGTCCATGTATATGTATTATATATAATATATAAAAATATGTATGTATTATATATTATATATAACATATATTGTTATATATAGCATATATAATATATATAATACACACATGCACAATGTGCTTTGATCATTTTTACCCCTCTCTGTCATTGTTTATTATCTCTTCTCCCCTTAGCAAACCAGTCTCAAAAGGCTTCATTGTTCCATTTTTACCGATTCCCATGAAGTATATTGACCATGTTCACCCTTCCCACTCTAACTTGTACCTGTACTCTGTACATGATCTGTTTACATTCCTGTCATTCATGACTTTAAGTGTATGCTAGTAATTCAAAGAGGTTTCACCATGGTATTTTTATTTTTTAATTTTTTTGTCGGTTGTGGGGCCTAAACCCTGGGCCTGGGTGCTGTCCCTCAGCTCTTCAGCTCAAGGCTAGCACTACCACTTGAGCCACAGTGCCATTTCTGGCTTTTTTCTGCTTATGTGTGGTGAGGTATCAAACCCAGGGCCTCATGCATGCAAGGCAAGCACTTGACAACTGAGCTGCCTTCCCAATCCCTCACCATGGTATTTTACACATACATATACAGATCTTTAGTCAGATTGATTTCCTTGCTTACTCTCACTGTCTCCATCCTCACTACCCACTATTCAGCAGCTTTCAGTGAGTTTAGCTCAGCTATTTTTTTTTTTTTTTTTTGTCGGTCGTGGGGCTTAAACTCTGGGCCTGGGTGCTGTCCCTTAGCTCTTCAGCTCAAGGCGAGCGCTCTACCACTTGAGCTACAGCGCCACTTCCGGTTTTCTGGTGGTTTATTGGAGATAGAGTCTCACAGTCTCTCCTGCCCGGGCTGGCTTTGAACCTCGATCCTCAGATCTCAGCCTCCTGAGTAGCTAGGATTACAGGCGTAAGCCACCAGCGCCCGGCTTAGCTCAGCTATTTTTATACTCAGATGCAATGTATTGTTTGCTCTCTCACATTCTTCTTTTCCTTTCTCCATCACCTGAAATAGTCCCATAGTTAAAAACATCACACACACACACACACACACACACACACACACACACGATTCTCTTGCAGGTTTCTTTTTTTGTTGTTGTTGAATATCTCTCTCTTTCATCTTCTTCATAGTTGTTGTAGGGAATAGGTAAAGTAAAAATAGCACAATATGTAGTACACATAAAAGTCTGTAGAGCTGGGCACTGGTAACTCAAAACTGTAATTCTAAATACTCAGGAGGCTAAGACCTGAGGACCGCAGTTCAAAGCCAGCCCAGGCAGGAAAGTCTGTGAGACTCTATGTTCAATGAAGCACCAGAAAACTGGAAATGGACTGTGGCTCAAAGTGGTAGAGCACTAACCTTTAGCAAAAGAGCTCAGGAACAGTGCCCAGACCCTGAGTTCAAGCCCCATGACAGACAAAAAAGGATTAAGGGCATTGATCCATCCTACAACCAAGTATGTATGTATGTATGTATATATAGACATATATGTATAAATATTTTTATTTGTGTTGTTTTGTGATGCAAATCTTCAACCTACAAGAAGAAAATAACAAAACCGTGAGCTTGTCTTATCAGTCTGATCTGCCTAATTCATTTTCTCTATTTCAGATGAATTTCCTGAGATAAACCGAGCCTCAATTCAACAAGATCACAAAGGGCGATTCTATGAAGACTTCTACAAGTATGTCTGCATTCTTTGCTTTTGCTGTGTTACTGACTTCTTTTTTATATTTTTTCTTTTCATGAAAAAAGAACAAATTTTATTGTAGTATAAAAGTCTTAGGAGCACGTTACAAATACTCAGTTGTTTTAATAAACAAAAATGTTTTCCTTCCTAAATGTAAACATCCAGTAAATAAAACATACATAATATTCCAGATACAGCAAAACCAGAACTTCACTTATGAAAGGTGTATTTTGGTGTATTTGGTGGTAAGGGTGGCTGTTTGTCTTAATACAAAAGTACTTCAGCAATGGAACTAGGTCATTATTATTTAATACTGTACTTCTTCACTCAGTTACCTTATTTGAGTAGAAAAATCATTAATTTCTGTATAACTGGCTATATGACCAGGCCATAGAAAAGACCTGAAATATCTAATGGTCATTTGGCTACAAAAAAGTGTTTTCTTGAGACTTGGAAGCATTTGTCACTTTGTACTTAAAGGCAATCCTCAATGAAAGTCTTTTAAAAACAAAGCACAGGACCTGGGTTCCCGGAAGGGATTGCTTCCTGCTGGAACACCCACCAGCAGGCATCCTTGTAGGCATTCTGTATGCAGTACTGTTGAAGATCTGCAGCTGCCTGCAAGACCTTGATCCCTCCACGCCGGTCTCTAGCTTCAGTTACTCCACCAGGCGCTGCAGGGCGCTCACGCTGGTGCAGGAGGAGGACATGGAGGACATGGCTGCAGCCGTGGGGGATTCCAGGGCAGTGGGGGGGGGGGGGGGGGGGGGATCGGAGAGTGGTGGAACTGGACTGTCATTTTTTTTTTTTTTTTGGTCCGGTCGTGGGGCCTGAACTCTGGGCCTGGGTGCTGTCCCTCAGCTCTTCAGCTCAAGGCTAGCACTCTACCACTTGAGCCACAGGGCCACTTCCAGCTTTTTTCTTTTTGCTTATGTGGTGCTAAGGAATCTAACCCAGGGCCTCCAGCATGCAAGGCAAGCGCTCTACCACTGAGCCACCTTCCCAGCCGCTGTCATTTTTTTTTTTCCCCTTTTCTTTTGTCAGTTGTCGGCTTGAATTCAGGGCCTAGGCACTGTCCCTGAACTCTTTTGCTCACTATATAATATAACCTATTATATATTAGGTTTTCATTTTGGCATGTTCATGTGTATATATTAGATTATATATACATATCATAAATATATAATATACTGTAATTATATATAATATATAACATGTGTTATATAATATATATACATAATGTACACATGTATAATGTACTATATATACACATATATACATACATACATATATCTATATCTATCTGTCTATCTATATCTATATATATTTTTTTATTTTTGGTCGGTCGTGGAGCCTGTACTCTGGGCCTAGGTGCTGTTCCTCAGCTCTTTAGCTCAAGGCTAGCGCTCTACCACTTCAGCCACAGTGCCACTTCTGGCTTTTCTGTTTATGAGGTGCTGAGGAATCAAACCCAGGGTCTCATGCATGCAAGGCAAGCACTCTACCACTGAGCCACCTTCCCAGCCCCAATACAATATATATTATGTATGTATATATGTATGTATAGTACACACACATGCACACAATGTGCTTTGATGAGCCTCACTCCCCTCTGTCACTGTTTATTATCTCTTCCCCTCCTTATCAAACCAATCTCAAAAGGCTTCGTTATTCCATTTTCACCCATTCCCATAAAGTATATTGACCATATTCACCCTCCCCACTTTTTCTTGTACCCATACTCTGAACATGATCTGTTTACATTCCTGTCATTCATTATTTTTAAGTGTATGCTACTTATTCAAAGAGGTTTCACCATGCTCAAGGCTAGCATTCTACTACGTTGAGCCATAGCACTACTTTTGGTTTTCTGGTGGTTAATTAGAGATAAGAGTCTCACAAATTTTCTTGCCCAGGTTGGCTTTGAACTGAGATCTTCAGACCTTAGCCTTCTGAGTAGTTAGGAGCCATCAGTACCTGGCTTGTTTATTTTCTTTCTTTTTTTGCCTTTCCCAGGGCTTGAACTCAGGGCCTGGGCACTATCCCTAAGCTTCTTTGCATTCAAGGCTAGTGCTCTACCACTTGAGCTACAGCACTATGTCTGGCCTTTTCTGAGTAGTTTATTGGAGATAAGAGTCTCATAGACTTTTCTGTGTAGACTGGCAGGTGTGAGCCACCTGTGTCCAGTTTGTTATTTTTCTAACTTTATAAAAGCATTATTCCAAGTGTGTGTGGCTCACTGGTATAATCCTAGCTACTCAGGAGGTTAGGATCTGAGGATCACAGTTTAAAGCTAGTGGGATAGAAAAGTCCAGATTCAAGCGGGGCGCTGGTGGCTCACACCTGTAATCCTAGCTACTCAGGAGGCTGAGATCTGAGGATTGCAGTTCAAAGCCAGCCC
>NW_012267239.1:1713262-1748472 GCF_000151885.1 Dipodomys ordii | reverse complement strand
GTGGTAGAGTGCTAGACTTGAGCTGAAGAGCTGAGGGACAGTGCCCAGGCCCAGAGTTCAAACCCCATGGCCAGGAAAAAAAAGAAAGAAAAGAAAAACTTCCATTTAAACATGAGATAGTGGCTCATGCCTGTAATTCTAGCTACTCAGGAGCCTGAGATCTGAGGATCACAGGTTTTTTTGTTTTTTTTTTCAGGTAAGGGGTAGGTTTATTCAGTAGACCTGCTGGAACCAGGCAAGGTTGGCATTCCACGTGGCTGGGAAATGCCTGGGAATGAGAGCTGGAAAAGAGAGGAAAGAGCTAGAAAAGGGCAGAGAGAGCAGAGAGAGAGCAGAAAAGAACAGAGAAAGAGAGCAATCTCAGCTTTTTTTTTTTTTTTTTCTGTCGTGGGGCTTAAACTCTGGGCTTGGGTGCTGTCCCTGTGCTTTTCAGCTCAAGGGGAGTGCTCTACCACTTGAGCCACAGCGCCACTTCCGGTTTTCTAGTGCTTTATTGGAGATAAGAGCCTCATGGAGTTTCCTGCTCAGGCTGGCTTTGAACCATGATCCTCAGATCTCAGTCTCCTGAGTAGCTAGGATTACAGGCTTGAGCCACCAGCGCCCGGCTTGAGGATCTTCCTGCCCATCCTGGGCAGGAAAGTTTGTGAGACTCTTATCTCCAATAAACCACCAGAAAACTGGAAGTGGTGCTGTGGCTCAAGTGGTAGAATGCTAGCCTTGGGCTGATAAGCTAAGATAGAGCAAGCCCTGGTACCAGCACACATATAAAAGAAGAAAAAAAAAACAAACCCAAAACACAGCACCCCAAAACCAGAACAAGACAAGATTTATTTTTAGAATAATTTTAGATTTACAGAGAAATCATACATGGTATGTAGAGAAAAGAGACTTCCAATATTTTCTTCACTTATTCTAGTGTTAACATTTCATAGCCAAGTAATATTTCCCAAAACTAGAACATAAACATTCAGATAGTACTATTAACTAAGTTCACACTTTTCTAGTTCTTTTTTTTTTGGTTGGTGGTGGGGCTTGGGTGCTGTCCCTGGGCTCTTCAGCTCAAGGCTAGTGCTCTACTACTTGAGCCACAGCGCCACTTCCAGTTTTCTAGTGGTTTTTATTGAAGATAAGAGTCTCACGAACTTTCCTGCGTGGACTGGCTTTGAAGTGTGATCCTCAGATCTCAGCCTCCTGAGTAGCTAGGATTACAGGCCTGAGCCACCGGTGCCAGGCTTTTTCTAGTTCTTACTACTTATTTTTTCCCCTCGTACTCTTTATATTCTAGTATCAATTCCAGGAGACCACATTGTATATTGACCTTGTAAATTTTTTATTGTAAAAAATTTCAACATTCAGAAGAGAAAATGAATGAATAAACAATTTAACATATCTGATGTCTGGATTTAGCATTTTGGGGGGGGGGTCTGGTAGTGGGGCCTGAACTCTGGGCCTGGGCACTGTCCCTCAGTTCTTCAGCACAAGGCTAGCGCTCTACCACTTCAGCCACAGCACCACTTCTGGCTTTTTTCTTTTTGCTTATGTGGTGCTGAGGAATTGAACCCAGGGCCTCATGCATGCAAGGCAAGCACTCTACCACTTAGTTTTAATATATTTGTCTCATCTGCTTTTTGATTAAATTTTATATTAAAGTAAATCAGAAATTTTAACATGTTATTCCTGTGGGGGAAAAAAAACAAAATATAAGGGCATTTTCATATATAACCACATATTTAACAAAATTAATAATGGTTCTATTATATCATTCAATATCTGGCGGTGTTCCCATTTCTCTAATAGTCTTCTAAAGTGTTGTTTTGGTTTTTTTTTGTGACCCAAGGCCTTGGCACATGCTGGACAATCATTCTAACGTTGATTTATCTACTAACCCCTACCCCATGACTACTCATGTTTGTCTACTATTTAGTAAAACAAAAAAGTTTTCTTCTTCATTTTCATAGTGTAATCATTGACTTGTTGAAGAATCTGTACCAATAGTTCTATAGAACTGTGCTTCTAGGGGATGTGGCTCAGGGGTAGAGTGCTTGCCTTGCATGCCTGAGGCCCTGGGTTTGATTCCTCAGCACCACATAAGCAAAAAGAAAAAAGCCGGAAGTGGCGCTGTGGCTCAAGTGGTAGAGCGCTAGCCATGAGCTGAAGAGCTGAAGGACAGCACCCAGGCCCAGAGTTCAGCCGCCACGACCAGACCCCCCAAAAAAAAGAACTGTGCTTCTAAATTTCATTGATCATATTAACTACTCCCCTGCTGAACCTATTAAAATGCTTTTTTTTTTTTCTTTTTATGCTGGTAATGGGCCTCGAATTCCGGACCTTCCAGCTTTTTACTAGTTAATTGGAGAGAAGAGGCTCATGGACTTTCCTGCCTGGGGTGGCTTTAAACGGTAATCCTCAGATCTCAGCCTCTTATAGACATGAGCCATTGGCACCTTGCTTACCTTGAAATCTTATAAGGGACCTATTGCTGTGTGTATAAGAGCTGCTCAGTATCTGTTTTCTAATAATAACTCCTTTCAGAGTGGTGGTGCAGAATGAGAGAAGGGAAGAATGGACTTCACTCCTCGTGACCATTAAAAAGCTTTTCATCCAGTATCCAGTGTTGGTGCGACTGGAACAGGCAGGTACTGCTTCTGGGTAATAGAAGGTGCAGTGGGGAAAGAACGTATAGGATGAAGGCTGGAGTCAGAATAGAGATTCATGCGCATTTCTGTTTTTTGTTTTTTGTTTTTTTTTTGGGTCTGGTCGTGGGGCCTGAACTCTGGGCCTGGGCGCTGTCCCTCAGCTCTTCTGCTCAAGGCTAGCACTCTACCACTTGAGTCAGCGCCACTTCCCGCTTTTTTCTTTTTTGCTTATGTGGTGCTGAGGAATTGAACCCAGGGCCTCAAGCATGCAAGCGCTCTACCACTGAGCCACCTTCCCAGCCCCTCATGCTCATTTCTGTCTCCTTGCTGTGTGTAGTTTCTGTTTCAGGTCAGGTTTCTATATCTAGTGAAGACAGCTGTTCATTAAGTATTCAGTAAGTTAAGCAGTGTTCCTAACAAAAGTGAAGGGAAGCTGGTGCTGGTAGCTCATGCCTATAATCCCAGCTACTCAGGAGGCTGAGATCTGAGGATCATGGTTCAAAGCCAGCCTGGGGAGGAAAGTCCGTGAGACTTACCTCCATTAAACCACCAGAAAACCGAAAGTGGTGCTGTGGCTCAATTGGCAGAGTGCTAGCCTTGAGCTGAAGAGCTGAGGGACAGCACCCAAGCCCAGAGTTCAAGCCCCATGACCGACCAAAAAAGAAAAGTGAAGGGGAGCCAGGTGCCTGTGGCTCACGCCTGTAATCCTAGCTACTCATGAGTCTGAGTTCTGAGGATTGTGGTTCGAAGCCATCCTAGGCAGGAAAGTCCAGGAGACTCTATCATTAACCACAAAAAACTAGAAGTGGACTTAATTAGCAGAGCACTAGCTTTGAGCACAAAAACTCAGGGACAGCGCCCAGGACATGAGTTCTAGCCCCAGGAATAACATAAAACAATTAAAATATAAAGTGAAGTGGGTCCTATAGAGTCAGCTGCTTTCCCCTTAGTATTTTACAGCTCACCTTTCATGAAATGCTTTTCCTTTTCTTGTACCTTTGCTTCAGAGGGCTTTCCTCAAGGAGAAAATTCTACCTCAGCCCAAGGAAACTACCTGGAGGCCATCAACCTTTCCTTTAATGGTGAGTGAAGCAATGTGAGCAAGCATCACAAAGTTTTCACATGGCTAGGGGCTTCCTATTACTGATACAGAGATTCAGATCTAGGTGATGCTGTCCCCTCTCCCTTCTACCCAAATTCATTCAGGGTAGTAGCCTCTGTTTGGATGGTATTAATGACCAACATTTAGCTCACAGGTCTTCTGTTGGGAAATTAACCTCACTTTTTCTTTTTTTTTTTTGGTCCAGTCGTGGGGCCTGAACTCTGGGCCTGGGCACTGTCCCTCAGCTCTTCAGCTCAAGGCTAGCACTCTACCACTTGAGCCACAGCGCCACTTCTGGCTTTTTTCTTTTTGCTTATGTGGTGCTGAGGAATCGAACCCAGGGCCTCAGGCATGCAAGACAAGTTCTCTACACTGAGCCACCTTCCCAGCCCTCACTTTTTCTTCTTCTGTTTTTTCGCTTTGTTTTGCCAGTGTTGGGTTTTGAATTCAGGACCTTCTACATGTTAGGCAGGCACTCTACCGTTGAGCTCCATCTGGTTATTTTGAGATGGAGTCTTGTTTTTTTTTTTTTTTTTTTTGTCAGTCGTGGGGCTTGAACTCTGGGCCTGGGCGCTGTCCCTTCAGCTCTTCAGCTCAAAGCTAGTGTTGTACCACTTGAGCCACAGCACCATTTCCCATTTTCTTGTGGTTTATTGGAGATCAGAGTCTCACGGATGTTTCTGCCCAGGCTGGCTTTGAACTGAGATCCTCAGATCTCAGCCTCCTGAGTAGCTAGAATTACAGGTGTGAGCCACCAGCACCTGGCTAGAGCCTTTTTTTTTTCTACCCCCTGGGTCCATACCTGGATCATAGTCCACATATTTTAGGCTTCCCATTGTGTCTACTATGCCTACTTGCACTCAGCTTTGGGTTGAGGAGTCTTGTGTGTATGCCTGGGTTGGCTGATTTCAACCTCTCAAATAGCTAGGATTACAAATTTGAGCCACCAGTGCCCACCCCCCCCCAATTTTTTTTTTGCCAGTTTTGGGGCTTGAACTCAGGTCCTGGGTGCACTGTCCCTGAGCTTCTTTTGCTCAAGGCTAACACTCTACTTCTGGCTTTTTCTGTGTATGTGGTACTAAGGACTTGAACCCAGGGCATCATGCATACTAGGCAAGTACTTTACCACTAAGCCACATTCCCAGCCCAAAAGTCTATTTTTTTTTAAGTTACAAGTTGCTAGAGTTCAAGTGTAGAAAGGTATGTTTAATAGCCTCCCCATCCCCATCTCCTTAGTCCTTTCCTAAGAAGAGCCAGTTATTATTGAGTGATTTTTGTTTGTGTGTACCAATCCTGGAGCTTGAACCTAGGTAGGGCCTTAGTGATGTCCCTGAGCTTTTGAGGTCAAGTGTAGTGTTCTACCACTTTAATCACAGCTCCACTACTTGCTTGCTTGCTTCCTTCCTTCCTTTCCTCCCTCTTTCCCTTCCTCCCTCCCTCCCTCCTTCCCTCTTTCCTTTCTTCCTTCTTTCTTTCTTGCCTTTCATAGTTTATTGGAGATAAGAGTCTCATGGACTTTCCTGCCTGGGCTGGCTTCAAGCTTTGATTCTCAGGTCTTAGCCTCCTGACTAGCTAAGGATTCTAGGTGAAGCCAATTATTAACAATTTGGAGTGATGTCTTCCTAAGATTTGTCTGCATTTAGGTGGTATCTGACATAGCTATTATTTGCCACAAGAAAAACCTACTCAGTTTAAACAGAAAGGGAGAGTTAAGGAAAGTTGCAAGGGCATGGTGTGGTAGCTAGGAAAGGCTTATATGCCTTGTTGGAGAAGGTAGACATCTTGGTAGCTCTGAGAAGCTGAGCAGCAGGAATTCCTGGAGTCACTCAGCACCCAGCAATCCTACCTCTGTTCAGAATTTTACTTTCCAGTGGAAAGAATCTGATAGGCAGTGACACTGTATTTTTACTTTACTGTGTATATCACCTTCCCATGTGTCCCTGTATCTAGGTTCTGGGGGAGTATTAGAGCATGATGTAATGTAGTATTAAATCTTTTGTCATAGTTTATTATTCATTTATTTATTTTGTCCATTGTGGAGCTTGAACTCAGGGTCTGGGCACTGGCCTTGTGCCTCTTTGTGCTCAAGGCTAGTGCTCTACCACCTGAACCACAGCATCACTTTCAGTTTTAGAGTGGTTAATTGGAGATATGAGGCTCATAGGGACTCACTGCTTAGACTGGCTTTGAACCTCGATCCTCAGGTCTCAGCCTCCTGATTAGCTAGCATTACAGGTGTGAACCACTGGCGCCCAGCTGTCATATTTTCTTATCACAAATTTCCTATAGTATGAGTTGGAGAGACCAGAAATAAAATTAACTTACAAAATTCCTGAAATTATCCTAACTTCCTGGTCTATGCTCTGAAATTATTATCGTAGGTTAATGTTTCACCACAGATTCATTAATAAATGAATTAAATTTGACCATTTAAGTCGCACAAAGTAAGTCAATGAGGAGGATTGACAGTGATAAGAGGAGTTTAGTCCTGTGTTCAAGGAGTTGTTAATGCAGAAGAGGAAAGACAGATGTGAATATGACTAGGTCGAACGCAGGCCAGTAGAGATTGTTATGACTGACATATGCATAAAATGCTTGCCAGTCACTGGCAAAAAGCTGTAATCTCATCATTGGGAATTTTTGTTTTGTTTCAAGTGTTTGACAAGCATTACATCAACCGTAACTTCGACCGAACTGGGCAGATGTCTGTGGTGATCACACCGGGAGTGGGTGTCTTTGAAGTGGACCGCCTACTTATGATCTTGACCAAGCAGCGGATGATAGATAATGGTAACACTCTCTGGCTTGTGCCTTTCTCATATGTCATAGTCTGACTTTCCCTAAGATGGCTAAGCTTTCCTTGGGAGTTCCACAAGGTGCTCATTGTGTCATGAGGTCTGGGGTGTCAATAGAAAGAAATCACGTGACAAAAAGAGCATCTTGCTTGAGAAATGTTTGGTCATCTATGGTTCCATAATATGTTTTGGTTTTTTTTTGCTGGTCCTGGGCCTTGAACTCAATGCCTGGGCACTGTCTTTTAGCATTTTCATTCAAGACTGGTATTTTAACACTTGAACTATAGCTTTACGTTCTGCTTTTTTTTGGAGTTAATTGGAGAAAAGAATCTCACAGGCTGTTTCTGCCCAGGCTAGTTTGGAACTCCAATCCTCAGATCTCAGCCTCCTGAGTAGCTAGGATTATAAGTGTCAGTAACCAGCTCCCTCTTTTGTTTTACTTATTTTTGAGGCTATTACAAGGTTTCTGTTATTTCTTTGCCCTAGAAATTTACATAGTAATGGCGTGGTTGGCTTTGCTCACAAATCATGACTTTCGGAGCACTCAGTAATTATCACTCACCAAATAGTAACAAGTATGAGAAGAAGCAGACAAAATATACCTACTTCTTTGCTGCATAGGTATCATTGATGAGGTTTTGAATTGTAAGATGGTGAATTTGCCTCTGCAACTATCACTAACATCATTAATAGAGTGGGTCACTTGGCTATGCTGCTCCTCCCAACTCTGTTTTTTCTTTCTTAGGGATTGGTGTAGATTTGGTATGTATGGGAGAACAACCATTACATGCTGTCCCATTGTTCAAGGTAATTAATTTTGGATTCCCTTCCTAAAGACCATTTGGGGAATAGTTAAGAATAGAGAGCTTGGAGCAGTTCCCCATCCCCCATGTTTATTAGCTTACCTGTGCCCTGGTCTTTTCCTTTGCAGTTACACAATCGGAGCATTCCTCGGGATTCTCGCCTGGGTGATGACTATAATATTCCTCACTGGATAAACCACAGGTAGGTGCAATCTTTTTTTTTTTTTTTTTTGGTGCCAGTATTGGGGCTTGAACTCACACCTCAGTGCTGTCCCTGAGCTTTTTTTTGCTCAAGCTTAGCACTCCATGACTTTGAGCCACAGCTCCACTTCTGGCTTTTTTGGTAATTAATTGAAGATAAGAGTCAAGGACTGGCTGGGAATGTGGCTTAGTGGTAGAGTGCTTGCCTGGCATGTATGAAGCCCTGGGTTCGATTCCTCAGTACCACATAAACTGAAAAAGGTGGAAGTGGCGCTGTGGCTCAAGTGTCAGAGCTCTAACCTTGAGCACAGAGAGGCTCAGGGTCAGAGCCCAAGCCCTGAGTTCAAGCTCTAGGACCAGCAAAAAAAAAAAAAGAGAGAGAGAGAGACAAGAACTTTCCTGCCCAGGTTGGCTTTGAACCTGAGTTCCTCAGATCTCAGTCTCCTGAGTAGCTAGGACAACAGATGCCAAAGTCACTTTTTTTTGTGTAATAAAACCTTACTATCTTTTCTCTTTGATTCCTCATGCCAGGTTGACATTTGCAGCCTCTCTCCCATCACTGTTCCTCTCTCTTTGTGCATGACAAACACCCACTTCCAATCCTCATTTCTATCCTTTCTACTAAGAGGCCCTTTCCATGTATGCCTATGTATCTGCCAAAGCCCAACTCCAACCTCCGCTCTCCGTGACCCCTTCCTGATGGCCAATAGCTGCTTTCTTTTCAGTATGTCCAGCACATTCTGTTCTTTTTCTGTGTTGTTTGTTATAGACCACTTTGCTTATGCCTCAAGCCTAACAGAACCTTCAATTTTGCTTTTATTTAGTTGCAGATCTTTCCTGGAGACAAGCTTGAAACCTCATCATAAATGTTAGTTTTAGCTTTATAACATATATCCATTATCATTATTATAGCCTATCTTGCCATCAGTGTAGCAGTTGCTCTAATCACCTGTAATGATTCACAAGCGAACAACAAGGAAATGAGCAGAGAGTAGTTATTTGTTCAGCCCTGTAAAGATGGTGTGTCACATTGTAATTTTCCTGTTATAAGTATGTTCCTCTTTTCTCTAGGAGGAAGTGAAATATTGTCTGGCTAGTCACCTGTAAAATTACCAATTAAAAAAAATTGTAGGGGGCTGGGAAGGTGGCTCAGTGGTAGAGCGCTTGCCTTGCAAGCCTGAGGCCCTGGGTTCGATTCCTCAGCACCATATAAGCAAAAAGAAAAAAGCCGGAAGTGGCGCTGTGGCTCAAGTGGTAGAGCGCTAGCCTTGAGCTGAAGAGCTGAGGGACAGCACCCAGGCCCAGAGTTCAGGCCCCACGACTGGACCCAAAAAAAAAAAAATTGTAGGGCTGGGAAGGTGGCTCAGTGGTAGAGCGCTTGTCTTGCATGCCTGAGGCCCTGGGTTCGGCACCACATAAGCAAAAAGAAAAAAGCCGGAAGTGGTGCTGTGACTCAAGTGGTAAACCGCTAGCGTGAGCTGAAGAGCTGAGGGACAGCGCCCAGCCCCAGAGTTCAGGCCCCACGACCGGACCCCCCCCAAAAATAAAATTGTATTGATTGATTGGCAGTGCTGAGTTTTGAACTCAAGGCTCTGAGCTTGTTAGTCAAGAGCTCAACCAATTGAGCAATACCTCTAGTTCTTTTTGCATTGGTTATTTTCCAGGTAAGTTCTCAGCTTTATACTCAGGTTGGCCTGGGCATACATATACTTGTGCTTTCCTGTGTTTCTGGGGATGACAGGTGTGTCCACTTTGCCCAGCCGATGTGCTTTCCCCGGGGTAACATACAAGCACCATTTTGAGATGGAATCTTGTGAACTCTTATGCCTAGACTGGTCTTGAATTCCCAATTTAGAACTCTTAAGTAACTAGAATTATAGGCTTGAGCTGCCATGTGCAGGCTGATCTCAAAGTGGTAATTCTCCTAACTCAGGCTCTCAGTGATAAATGAGATTACAGTTTTGTGCCACCTTACCTAGCTTAAAATCATACTTTCAATGCTGGCTTGCCTTGATGAAGGTATTTTCAAAAAAGTGACAAGATGTCTCATAACAAGATGTCTCATATCCTTATCTTGTGTTTATGTTACTGTTAGTATAGCGGATTGGTTTATGTAAAACAGGAATATGTGTCTTACTAGCATACATTAGTTGTATAGGAGAGGTTTCATTGTGACATTTCCACACCTGTACAATGTACCCCACCGATCTCAACTTCCCCTACTCATCCTGATCCGACTCTCCCTTAAAACGATATCAGCAGCTTTTACTGTTCTTATATTTATATATGCTAATAAACTACTTTGACCATAAAGTAGGAATTAAAAAACAAAACCTTTTTTTATTCACTAATTTCAGAAATCAGTGTAACCTCCCTTTTTTTCTGTCAGGTTATTTTCGATTTGTGGCTTTTTTTTTTTTGGTTGTGGAACTCTGCTTGGGCACTGTCCCCTCAGCTCTTCAGCTCAAGGCTAGTGCTCTACTACTTGAGTCACAGCACCATTTCCGATTTTCTGGTGGTTTATTGGAGATAAGAGTCTCACAGACTTTCCTGTCTGGGCTGCTCTTGAACTCGATCCTCAGATCTCTGCCTCCTGAGTAGCTAGGATTACAGGCGTGAGCTACCTGTATCTGATTTGGATTTGTGGCTATTTATTTATTTATTTTGTTGGTTGTGGATTTTGAACTCTGGGCTTGGGCGCTATCCCTCAAGGCAAGTGCTCTACCACTTGAGCCACAGGGACACTTCTGGTTTTCTATTGGTTTATTGGAGATAAAAGTCTCACGGACTTTCCTTCCCCAGGCTGGCTTTGAACCGAGATCCTCAGATCTCAGCTTCCTGAGTAGCTAGGATTACAGGTGTGAGCCGTTGGCGCCTGGCTGGATTTGTGGCTTTTTAATAACACTCAAACTCATGTTAATAAAATAGCTGCTGCTTAGTTATACATTGCTGTTTCATAGCTTTGAGTTAAGTAAGTTAAAATAAGATTAAAAAGAACTATAAAACTAAAAAAAAAATACAGAATTGGAGCTGTAGCTCAGTGTTAGAGTGCTAGCCTTGAGCAAGAGCTCATGGACAGTGCTTAGGCCCTGAGTTCAAGCTCTATGACTGACCACCCCCCCAAAAAAATAACAAAACATAGATGAAAGTTTTGCAGTTTTTCAAAAAGTTACTTTTTAGTAATTTGAAGAGTTCCTGAATTAACACTGCATTTTTCTTTGCTTTTTTTTTTTTTTTTTCATTTCTTTTCTTTCCATGTCAGTACTGGGGCTGGAACTTAGGGCCGTTTGCTCTTGCTTAGCTTTTTTGTTAAGGGCTGGTGCTCTATGACTTGAGCCTCGTTTACACTTCTAGCTTTTTACTGGTTAATTGGAGATAGGCAGTTTGTGATTTGTCTGCAGAGGATGGCTGCTAACTGAGATCTTCAGATCTCAGCCTCCGGAATAGCTAGGATTACAGGTGTCAGTCACTAGCACCCAACTGTGTCGATAGCTTTAATCCCTGTTAAGGCTAGAGATCCAGTGAGGAATTTGCTTTGTAGTAATTACAAAAGAAGTTAGAACTGGGAAGGCAGGTAAAGCCCTGAAACAAAGCCAAGCAAAGGAGGGCAGCTCGTGCCTGGGCTTGTAACTGATCCACTTTATTTGTTTGTTTGTTTTTACAGTTTCTACACATCAAAAAGCCAGCTCTTTTGTAACAGTTTCACCCCGCGAATAAAACTGGCAGGAAAGAAGGTAGGTTTCACCGACTCATAGAAACTCAGGGCCTGTTATAAATGGATGTGCTATAGATAGATCTCTCATTGCCTTACAGGGTTGTAAATAGGTTTAAAAAATTTGTCTTAGAGGGCTGGGAAGGTGGCTCAGTGGTAGAGTGCTTGCCTTGCATGCCTGAGGCCCTGGGTTCGATTCCTCAGCACCACATAAGCAAAAAAGAAAAAAGCCGGAAGTGGCACTGAGGCTCAAGTGGTAGAGCGCTAGCCTTGAGCTGAAGAGCTGAGGGACAGCGCCCAGGCCCAGAGTTCAGGCCCCACGACCGGACCCAAAAAAAATAAAATAAAAATTGTCTTAGAACTTTATAGCTTTGTGGTTAGATAAATCTATTCCAAAGCCGGGTCTTAGTGGTAGAGCATTTGCTAGCCCTGGGTTTAATCTCCAGTGCCATAAAACCAAAACAAATAGGCACTGGTGACTCATGCCTGTAATCCTAGCTAGTCAGGAAGCTGAGATCTGAGAATCAAGGTTCGAAGCTAGCTTGTGCAGGAAAGTTGATGCAACTCCTATCTCCAATGGAAGTGGAGCTGTGGCCCAAGTGGTAGAGCACTAGCCTTGGGTACTTATAAAAACTCAGGAACAGCACCCAGGCCCTGAGTTCAAGCCCCAGGACCAGCACCAAAAAATTTTTTATTGTTGTTGTTTGGCATTGAAATTGAACTCAAAGCCTTGCACATGCAAGGCAGGTGCTCTACCAATTGAACCACAACCCCACCCATTTCTGCTTTAGTTATTTTTCTGGTAGAGGTTCATGTGTTTGGCTGGTCTGGTCTTGGACTGTGATTCTCCTATCTGTGCCTTTCTAGTAGCCTGAATAGACAAGGCTTACAACCTAGTCTATTTTTTGAGATGAACTCTTTCTAACTTTTTATCTGAGCTGGCCTCAAACCACAATCTTCCTGATTTTAGCCTCTCAGATAGCTGGGATTGCAAACATGTACTACCAGGTCCATGAAATAGTCTCTGCCAGGAATTACCAAATATATACTGTATATTGTGTTATGTTCTCTTGCAGCAAAGGAGTGATTAAATATCTATTTAATTTTGTAGCCTGCCTCTGAGAAAGCAAAAAATGGCCGTGATACATGTGAGTATTTTTTTGAGATTTATCACTTTTAGAGTCAGCTTACACAAGACAAAATTATGTAGTCATTTAAAAAGGCTGACAGAAAAGTCAAGAGACCTAAGTTTCCTCTGTGACACCCATAGAAGATTCCAAAGTCACATTGTGTTTTTTTTCACCTTGTATTTTTATCCTGTCAGCTGCATTGTAAATGATGATAAAACTTGTGGTTTTTCTTTTCCATAGGTCAATTGTAGGGATCAGGTAGTTTTAAATCATTAAGCCTTTAAAATAATGCTTTTCAAGAGGGATCACAGAAGAATGAGATGCTGTTAACACTTTGATTTACTGCTGTTTTTATGTCACTTTGACATTTAAGTCATTTAGCTTCAACAAAGTGATGAATGAGTTATTATCCCATTTTTTCCACTATGCCTTGGAGATTTGATGAAGACTCTCTACAAGCCTTTATCTGAAATGTGTTGGGATGACAAATTGTATTCTTTGTGTATTTCAGCTCTTGGGACTCCGAAAGAATCTGATAACGCCCTTCCCATCCAAGTAGATTATGAAGCCTATGATGCTCAAGTGTTCAGGCTTCCTGGCCCATCCCGTGCTCAGCGCCTCACCACCTGCAGGTGTTTTGCCAGATTCACTTGGGGACGCATGTATAAATTACTTAGTAAAACTTGAGGTTCATTCACTAGGGACCTTTATGAGAGCAACCATGAAAAATCTGTTTAACACTAGCCAAGCAGAAGGAAGGCCGTATCATTATGGATCCTGTTATCCAGCTGTTTGGTCTACCCTCTTTGTTTGAAGTTTCATCTTGAAGTAAGAAGGTCAGACTTGCTGGTGGCTCACGCCTATAATCCTAGCTACTCAGGAGGCTGAGATCTGAGGATCGCGGTTCAAAGCCAGCCCGGGCAGGACAGAACGTGAGACTCCTATCTCCAATAAACCACCAGAAAACTGGAAGTGGCGCTGTAGCTCAAGAGGTAGAGAGGTAGAGTGCTCGCCTTGAGCTGAAGAGCTGAGGGACAGCGTCCAGGCCCAGAGTTCAAGCCCCACGACTGACAAAAAAAAAAAGGTCAGACTTCCTTAAGCCAGCAGGAACAAATCACAAATTCCAGAATTTTCCTCTCGTTGGGCTGGCAATAATACAAATCCCTAGGTTCAGAGTTTCTATTAGTTTTGTTATTCCCAGAAGGCAAGAACTATTCCTCCTTTAAGTTATACTTTTAAAATTTGTTCTATTGCCAGGTGTGTTCATGCCTATAATCCTAGCTACTCAGGAGGCTGAGATTTGAGGATTAAGGTTCAAAGCCAGCCTGGACAGAAAAAAATCTGTGAGACTCTTATCACCAAAAATGCCAGGAGTGGAGCCATGGTTCAAGTGGTAGAGCACTAGCCTTCTGCAAAAGAGATCAGGGACAGTTTCCAGGCCTCAAGTTCAAGCCCTAGTACTGACACATTTTTTTGTTGTTCTGTGTTGGTTTATATAGCAGTTTTTAATTGTGATTGTTATATTTAACAACCTATTAACTTCTTGATCTTGTATTAAGAAAACCCTCACTGTCTTCTACCCCAAATTCTAGACATGTGTTTTGTATTTTCTTCATATTCATGATAGTTTTAGATGCTTGCTTTTTTTTTTATAGTGTGGGCTTTGGACTCGGGACCATATACTTGGTTGGTAGGCAGTCTACCACTGGAGCAATATCCTAGGCCCTTACTTTTTTTTTTGGTGCTAGTCCTGAGGCTTGAACTCAGAGCCTAGGCACTGTCCCTTAGCTTTTTTAAGGCTAGCACTCTACCACTTGAGCCACAGTGCCTTTTCTGTTTATGTGGAATCTGAGGAATCGAACCCAGGGCAACATGAATGTTAGTCAAGCATTCTACCACTAAGCCACATTCCCAGCTTTAGCCCTTACTTTTTTGAGAGAGTTCCAGGCTATCCTTTAACTTGTAATTCTCTTACCTCAGTCTCCTAACCACTGGCATTAGAGAATATGAGCCACCATACTTGGCTGATAGTCTTGGATTTTATTTTCAGTTATTTATGTAGAAATTCTTCTTTATGAACATGTGAAATAGGATTTTAGTTTATTTTTTTCTCAGTTGATCAGATATTTAGAGTCCATTTTCCAGTTTCCATTTCCTTAGTCTACAAGTTTGAGGATTGCTGACTAAAACAATAATGTCTTTTTCTTTCTTCTTTTTTTTTTTTCAATTTGTTTTTGGCAATACTGAAGTTTAATTGCTAGGCAGGTATTGTACTGAGGAACCATGCCTCCTGCCTATCTTTTGCTTATGTAGCAAATGAGGTTATATTGATTGCTTCCTGTCCTTTTCCCTCATCTAGTCCTAATATTTCATCAAAAGAATATGCTGGGCGCTGGTGGCTTGCCAGGCGCTGGTGCTTATGCCTATAATCCTAGCTACTCAGGAAGCTAAGGTCTAAGGATTGAGGTTCAAAGCCTGCCTGGGCAGGAAAGTCTGTGAGCCTCCTATCTCCAATTAACCGCCAAAAAACTGGGGGAGTGGAGCTGTGGCTCAAAGTGGCAGAACAGTAGCCTTGAGCAAAAAGCTCAGGAACAGCACCAAGGCCCTGAGTTCAAGTCCCACGACCACCACCACCACCACCAACAGAAAGAATGTTTAGAGCCTAGAACAAGTTTGTTAAAAACAGCTCCATTACACATAGGTGCTACTTATTGAGCTCAGTAGTAGCTATTTAGACACTTTTCTTCTGAATCTTTATTCGATTTTATGGTACTCAAGATTGAACTCAGGGCCTTGGGCATGGTAGACAGAGGCTCTACTACTAAGCTATATTTCCAGCCCAATTTAAAGACTTTTTTGAGATGGGAACTCTTACTATGTTGCAGTTTGCAAACTCCTGGGGTCAAGTGATCCTCCTGCTTCAGACCATGCCTGCCTACTCAGAACATCTCTATTTCTTGCTCATGGCTAAGCGTGTATGTGGGTGCCCAAATATTTGCTGTTGAAGTAAGTTATGTTGAAGTAAAGAACATATAGTCACCACTTGAGATTTGTTTTCTGGCTCTCTTTATTTTCTGACTTGATAAAATCCTTCCAGAAGGAAAGAAACATCTATAATGCCAGAAGAGCAGTCCTCCTGATAGTCTAACCTTTTCATTCTGAGGTTTTTACCTTCCTACTATATTTTTCAGATTTTACTCTTAGGGAAATTTTTGTGTGTGTGCCGGTCCTGGGGCTTGAAGTCAGGTCCTGGGTGCTGCCACTGAGCTTTTGTGTTCAAGGATAGTATTCTACTATTTGATCAACACCTCCACTTCTAGCTTTTTGGTGGCAGTTGGAAATACGAGTCTCACAGACTTTCCTGTCCACGCAGCTTCAAACTGTAACAATCCTCAGATCTCAGTAGCTAGGATTATAGCAGTAAGCTACCAACACCTGGCTGAGTTTTCTTTTTCTTTTTTTTTTTGGTCCGGTTGTGGGGCCTGAACTCTGGGTCTGGGCACTGTCCCTCAGCTCTTCAGCTCAAGGCTAGCACTCTACCACTTGAGCCATAGCACCACTTCTGGCTTTTTTATTTTCTGCTTATGTGGTGCTGAGGAATCGAACCCAGGGCCTCAGGCATGCAAGGCAAGCGCTCTACCACTGAGCCACTTTCCCAGCCCACCTGGCTGAGTTTTGTGGTTTTAATAAGAGTATTGTTTTTGAAACATAAAAAATTTCAAACAAGTGCCCAATTCCTGGTACTTATTTTGCTGGGCTTTGACTTAGTCATTTTTAAAGAATTATACTATTTGAACTTTCTACTTCAGTCTATTCTACTTCAGATAAGTCATACTTAAATTGACTAATGTCCCAGTTATCATCATGTTGCCAGTGTTGCCTCATCACTTCTACATTTTAAATTTTGGCTGGAGAATTTTCAAGTAGATCATGGGTATCTTTTTTGTTGTTGTTGTTGGTGTGGGGCTTGAACTCTGGGCCTGGGTACTATACTTCAGCTCTTCAGCTCAAGTCTAGTGCTCTACCACTTGAGCCACAGTGTCACTTCCATTTTTCTGATGATTAATTGGAGATAAGAGTCTCATGGACTTTCCTACCCAGGCTGGCTTTGAACTGCAATCCTCAGATCTTAGCCTCCTGGCTAGAATTACAGAACTGAGCCACTGGTGCCTGGCTTTCAGTAAACATTTCTGTTTTTATTTTTTTTCCCCCCAAGATGAGGTTTTTTTTTTTTTTTAAATTTTAATTTTTTGGTCAGTCGTGGGGTCTGAACTCTGGACTGGGCATTGTCCCTCAGCTCTTCACCTCAAGGGTAGTACTCTACCACTGGAGCCACAGCGCCACTTCCAGCTTTTTCTATTTATGTGGTACTGAGGAATTGAACCCAGGGCCTCATGCATGCAAGGCATGTACTCTATCACTGAGCCACCTTCCCAGGCCCAAGATGAGGTTCTATGATATTGTCTAGGCCAGCCTCAAAGTCATGGGTTCAAGGAGTCCTTTTTGTTAGAAAAAAAACAAACACCATCCCCCCCCCCAAAAAAAAACCCCAAAAACAAAAAACTAGGAACATAGGTACATACCATGGTTCCCAGTTTGAATAAGAATTTCTTTTTTTGCCAATCCTGGGGCTTGAACTCTGGGCCTGAGCGCTGTCCTAGACTCTTTTTTTTCAAGGCTAGCGCTCTACCACTTGGGCCATAGTGTCACTTCTAGCTTTTTCTGTCATTAATTGGAGATAAGAGTCTCACAGACTTTACTGCCCAAGCTGGCTTTGAACCATGATCCTCAGTTTTCTGCCTCCTGAGTAGCTAGGATTATAGACATGAGCCACTGGTGACTGATTTTTGAATAAGAATCTAAAAGAGCGTTTGCCTAGTGTGTGCAGGACTCTTGAGTTCAATACTTAGTATGCATGTACACACACACAGAGCAGAAAAAGGAAGGAAAAGAAAACAAATGATCACAGTGCTATTATCACTTAAAACAACATTAAGACTAATGACCTAATGTCTTCTAATAGTGAGTCCACGCTCAGATTTCTCAAGTGTTTCACAAATGTTTTAGCAGTTGGCTTGAGTTGGGATCTAAAGAAGATCTACACATCATATTTGGTTATCTTCTCTTTGTTTCTAATGACAGTCTATTTCACATTTCTTCCTGATTGCTTCCTGTAATGTTTCCTGGATTTTCTATAAACTGGTTGTTATCACTAGAGGATTGATTAAAATTTGTTTCCAATTTGGGGGCAAGTAGACTCCTGTGTACTTTCTCTTGCATCCTATGATGTCTCCTTATCCCATTTTCAGTGAAACGAGATTGAGCTGTAAACTCAGACTGGAGCAATCACTTCTTTATTTCTTTTCTTTTCTTTGGTGCTAGTCCTGAGGCTTGAAATCAGAGCCTGGGTACGTCTATGAGCTTTTATGCTTAAGGTTGACACTCTATCATTGAACCACAGCTCTACCTCTGGCTTTTTTTGGTGGTTAAATGGAGATAAGAGTCTCACAAGGCCTGGCTCTGGTAGCTCACACCTGTAATCCTAGCTACTCATGAGGCTGAGATATGAGGATCTCTGTTCAAAGCCAGCCCAGGAAGGGAAGTCTGTGAGACTCTTATCTCCAATTAACTACCAGAAAACCGGAAGTGGGGCTGTAGCTCAAGTGGTAGAGCACTAGCCTTGAGCTGAAGAGCTGAGGGACAGCGCCCAGGCCCAGAGTTCAAGCCCCATGACCACCACCAACAGCAAAAAGCATTTCTCAGGCTTTGCTGCCCAGGCTGGCTTTAAACCACAGTTCTTAGTTCTCTGCCTCCTGAGTAACTAGGATCATAGACTTGAGCAACCAGCACCTGGGGAGCAATCATTTCTTTACACTATGATCCTAGAACTGTGGTTAGTAGAGAACTAGCTTGTTTTCCCTTTCCCCTCTATTCTTTTCTCCACCCCTTCCTCTCCACCCCCCCTTACATGATATCTTAAGCTGGCCAAGGCCTAGTATCTTGTATTTCTCACTGATATATCATATTGGAGTTTTTGTTACTGGTTTCCTAAGTCACTTGCGCTGGTGGTGGGTTTTGGAGTTTTAGTTCAAGGTAAGACAACATCCCTTATTAAGCGGTAATTTGTCTCCTGCCTGGCAGGTCTGTGCGGGAGCGAGAGAATCATCACCGGAAAAGCATCAGCTCCTGTGACGTCTCATCTAGCCCTTCCCTGCAGAGTCGTGCAATGCCCACAGAGGAAGTGAGGAGTCAGGCTTCTGATGACAGCTCCCTAGGCAAGAGTGCCAACATCTTGATGATTCCACATCCTCACCTGCACCAGTATGAAGTCAGCAGCTCCTTGGGCTACACCAGCACCCGAGGTCAGAGTGCACAGCCAGATCAGGGCAGATTTGGGGACAGTTTACTTGCTATGGTGGGGCATGGGAGTGACAGGAAGTGGTCTGGGTGGGGTATGAGTCCCATTTCTGAGTGATTTTCATGCCTGTGCAATGAATAGTAATCACATTAGATGTTGGGTATATGTAAACCATACCATTTTGTCTCTAACCTTTCACTCTATCACTGTAACTATATATCTTTCCTTATGTTAATGAAGAGTTTTTCTTAGAGCTAGGCACAAAAGGGTGTGCTTATCTCCTCTTCATTTTTATTTGTGCCACACTTAAAACAGTCTGTGTCCTGTGCAGTGGACTCCATATCACTCTTTTTGCACTCATGGATTCAACCAACTGTGGATTGAAGTATTAGAAAAAAACCTATGCCTCTATTGAAAATGTACAAATTGCTTTCCCTGCCATTATTCTCTAAACAATACAGCATGACAGCTGCTCACATTGTGTTAGATATATAAGTCATCTAGAGATGATGTAAAATAGTTTTTTTTTATTATTGTTGTTGTTGTTGGTTACAGGGCTTGAATTAGGGGCCTGGGCGCTGTCCCTGCGCTCTTCAGTTCAAGGCGAGTGCTCTACCTCTTGAGCCATAGTGCCACTTCCAGTTTTCTAGTGGTTTATTGGAGATCAGAGTCTCATGGATGTTTCTGCCCAGGCTGGCTTTGAACCGTGATCCTCAGATCTCAGCTTCCTGAGTAGCTAGGATTACAGACATGAGCCACTAACACCTGGCTCTGTGAAACTTTTTTGTTGTTGTTGTTGGTCATGAGGCTTGAACTCTGGGCCTGGGCTCTGTCCCTTCAGCTCAAGGCTAGCACTCTACCACTTGAGCCACAGCACCATTTCTGGTTTTCTGAGTGGTTTATTGGAGATAAGAGTCAGACTTTTCCTGCCCAGGTTGGCTTTGAACCACGAACCTCGGATCTCAGCCTCCTGAGTAGTTAGTATTATAGGCGTGAGCCACTGGTGCCCAGCTCTTTTTTTATTTTTGTTGTTGTTGCTGTTGGTTGTGGGGCCTGAACTCTGGGCCTGGGTGCTGTTCCTCAGCTCTTCAGCTCAGGGCTAGTGCTCTACCACTTGAGCCACAGCGCCACTTCTGGTTTTTTCTGCTTATGTGGTACTGAGGAATTGAATTCAGGGCCTCATGCATACAAGGCAAGCACTCTACCACCGAGCTATCTTCCCAGCCCTTGCTTGGCTCTTTTGCTTTTTATTTTTAATCTTGCCTGGTCAAAAACTGTAGTCTTTTATAGTTTTGTTTGTTTTACCGGTACTGGGACCTGAATTTGGGATAAGTGCTGTCCCTTACCTTTTTTTCCCTCAAGGCTGCCAATTTACCATTTGAGCCATAGTCACTTCTGTTTCTTTTCTTTCTTTTCTTTTTCTTTCTTTCTCTGTGTGCGTGCGTGTGTGTGTGTGTGTGTGTGTGTGTGTGTGTGTGTGTATGTGGTTAATTGGAGATAAGAGTCTTAGGAGGGCTGGGAAGGTGGCTCAGTGGGTAGGGTACTTGCCTCACATGCATCAGTCCCTGGGTTTGATTCCTCAGCAACACATAAACAGAAAAAGCTGGAAGTGGTGCTGTGGCTCAAGTGGTAGAGTGCTAGCCTTGAGCTGAAGAGCTGAGGGATAGCACCCAGGCCCAGAGTTCAAGCCCCATGACCAGGAAAAAACAAAAAAACAGTCTTAGGGACTTTTCCTCTGGGCTGGCTTTGAACGATGATCCTAAGAAATTAGCCACTTGAGTAGTTAGGATTACAGGTATGATCCACCTGTTTATTTATTTTTTGTTCCTCTCATATAGAGAATGTACTCACTCCATCCCCAAGGCCACAACTTAAGTCCCCTGATGGAGTCATTGGATCTAGTTCAGATACTTGTCTCTCCCCATCAGGTTTGGGTCTGGCTTCATTGGGCCAGGTATTTAGGAATCATAATCCTTCTCTCTGGAATCTTTCAAAAGTAAACATATTTCACTTTTTTTAATGTCTTGACATTTTCACCTATTTCTCACTTGCTTGTATTTATAATATCCAACAATTCTTGTCGGCCTACCAGTCTGCCTGGTTCTGATTTCCTTGTAGCTTTGTGCTTTGTCTTTATGCCTCAACTCCATGCTTACTTGGCAGATGTCCTAGAGAACATGATGGAGCCACCGCAGCGCGACTCCAGTGCACCAGGGAGGTTCCACGTGGGCAGTGCAGAGTCCATGCTTCATGTCCGACCTGGTCTTTACACACCCCAGCGAGCACTGATTAACCCCTTTGCCCCCTCACGAATGCCCATGAAGCTCACATCTAACAGAAGGCGCTGGATGCACACATTTCCTGTGGGTAAGTTGGGAGCTCAGGATAGAGTGCTGGACTAGGAGTTCTTCTCCTTGGTCAGCTGTGGTCAATGGTCAGTGCCTCAACTTCTGTCAACCTTTGTGGCCCCACCAGTAACCATACCTACTTTGCTTATCGGGGAGTGAAGATTCTTGAAGACATAATTTGGGAATAGGCATTGACTAGTTAATTGTGTTAACATTAAGGACTTTTTGTTATTGTTGTTGTTATGGGGCCTGAACTCTGGGTCTGGGCGCTGTCCCTCAGCTCTTCATGTCAAGGCTAGCGCTCTATCACTTCAGCCACAGGGCTTCCAGCTTTTTCTGCTTATGTGGTGCTGAAGAATCAAACCTAGGAACTCATCCATGCAAGGCAAGCACTCTACCATCACCTTTCCAGCCCACAACTTCTTTTTTTTTTCCTTCTTCTTCTGTTTGAAAAGGACCGTGTTTTATCTTAAGACTTAACTGATGCTCATTCCCCTCCATTGTTTTTTTTTTTGAATAGTTATGTTATTGTCTTGGTTATATAATTCTGTTGCTTTGTTTTCTCTCAAAGGTATCTGACAACTGAAGAAAAAGTTATTTTTAATCACAGTTCCTTCAGCCCATCCTTTTTGAACCGTTCTGTCCTTAAGAAGATGGCAGTAAGGTTTCATAAAGCTGTAGCTAAAATTAAACTTCAGTTAATGGGCTCTTGCTGAGCCTGGAAAGAACAGATACATTTAACTGTAAGGACAGGTTTTTTTTTTTTTTTTTTTAAACATTGAGACCATCCTATTGAAGACTTAGAAATGTCTGGTTATTTCATTTTGTACTTACTTTTTGTTTTTACTGTTTAAAAGTTAAATAAATGAGAAACCCAAGCTGGTTCATTTGGCTATAATTGGGTATGGTTCCCAAATCACTCTTGCCCCTTTATCTTTGCTTTAATTATTATTACTCTTTTCTTTCTGGTATCTTTTTCTCTTGGTTGCTCTTCCTTTGAGATCTTCCTGCTTCTGTGCATTTCGTCCTTCCCGCTTCATGTCATCAGTAAGATACAATCTCCAACCACTGTTGACTTGGTTTATCCTATTGCCTGGCTAACCCTCTAAATCCAAAGACGCTTTGCTGAGCAACTCAGCCTTGTGTCTCTTCCTTTCCATTTTCACAGGCTCTTGCCTTTGTCACCTGCTCTCTTGGTCTCCTGCATACCTTTATTTCTTCTACTCAGATGGCCTTTCCTTCAATCCCTCTTAAGTTCAATAATTCAAAAATGTCTCTGTTTCTAGGAAGCTCGTTTTATTGCACATGACTAATTCTGATCTCTTCTACTCTGCAGTTATATATCTCTTGCTTCATAGAGTCATACTTGTTATTTTCTTAAGTATTAACAGAATCATGTGATGTTTCCTTCTCGTGTACTTTGATTTAACCCTTCTATAGTTGTGTTTATCCACAATATCTCTGTCTCTTTTGATATACTTGAGACAGAGGCCCCTAAAATATGCAATATTCTTTTTTTTTCTTCTTTTCTTAGCCTGGTTCTGGGGTTTAAACTCAGGGCCTGTTTACTGTTCCTTAGCTCTTTCATTCCAGGCTAGTAGCCTACCCATTGAGCCATTGTTTTACTTCCAGCTCTTGGTGGCTGATTGAAGATAAGAGTCTTAAGGACTTAAGGCTGGCTTCGAACTGTAATCCTCAGATTTCAGCCACCTGAGTAGCTAAGATTACAGGTGTGAGTCATGGGCTCCTGGTTGCTATAATATTCTTCACAAACTGAATAGAATGATAAACAGTAGGCCTCTGATAGATGGGTCCTGCTTGGAGGAGGAAGTGTCCTTTGTGGCAGCCAGGGAGTCCCCTGTATAATGTTCCTCTGCAGTGTGCTCTTCATTATCTCAGACACCTGTATCCAGCAGCAGGAAACATGGAAGGTTGCTGTCAGTTGCAGCCCTAGCTATGGGTGGGAACAATGCTCAGAGGTTCTTTGTCTGGGTAGGACCATCCGGAGAGGCCATCCAGATTCATCATCAGACCCGGCAGAATATGGCGGAGCTGCAGGGCAGCGGGCAAAGGGACCCAACTCACTCCTCTGCAGAGCTGTTGGAGTTAGCATATCATGAAGCTGCTGGAAGGTGAGGACGTGCACAGGGCTCTGGAGGGTAACTTGAGAACACTCTTTGAAAGCCAAGACAATGTGCAAACAGTCAGCTGACAAAGAAAAGAGAAGATGAGATCTGGGCTTTCCTTTGTCAATAGTGTCAGTCCTGTCCCTGGGCAAAGTACAAGACAAACAACCAGACATTTTTGCCTGTATTATCAATCTAGGCCCTGCTTTTTACGTTTATATGTTGAGGTTACACTTTGTAAACCTCAAGCAAAGATTTCTTCCAAACCTCAAACAAGATGAAAAATGAGAGAACAAAAGAGTTGGAGTCTGGTGTGCTGAGGCATGTGGTTCATACTGCTGCTTTGGGCAGGCTTTCTATTACTATTATCATTTTGGTCATTGAGAAATTACACTGTCGAGTTCAGAATTTCTCAAGGCCTGTGCTTATAGAAACAACTCATTGAGAACCAGAGCTCTGAATGTGTTACAAGGCAGCTAAAAGTTAGTGTAAGAAGAAAGTCATTTAAGCCTTGACAAACATGAGCTCAGGTAATACCCAGACTCTCTGTTCCTCTTTCTTTCTTTCTTTCTTTTTTTTTTTTTTGTTGGTTGTGGGGCCTGAATTCTGGGCCTGGGCGCTGTCCCTCAGCTCTTCAGCTGTAGACTAGTGCTCTACCTCTTGAGCCTCAGCCCCACTTCCAGCTTTTTCTGCTTATATGGTGCTGAGGAATCAAACCCAGGGCTTCATGCATGCAAGGCAAGCACTCTACCACTGAGCCACCTTCCCAGCCCTGACTCTCTGTTCCTGAGTTACTTTAGTACACACTTTGCAAAGAGCAGTCTTTGGTCCCTCTTTCAAATATGCCATATGGACAAGGACACTAAACAGAGCCTGGCCTTATTCCCTATTCTGCCATATTAACTTTGGTATATCTATTCAAGTACCTCACATGCTTTTTTTTTTCCTTTTTGGTTGGTCGTGGGGGCTGAACTCTGGGCCTGGGCGCTGTCCCTCAGCTCATCAGCTCCAGGCTAGCGCTCTACCACTTGCACTACAGCACCACTTCCAGCTTTGTTCTGCTTATGTGGTGCTGAATTGAACCCAGGGGCTCATGCATGGGCGGCAAGCACTCTCCCACTGAGCCAACTTCCCAGCCCCCCCCCTTTTTTTTTTTTTGACTGGTACTTAGGCTTGAACTTAGAGCCTGGGCATTGTCCTTGACTCTTTTGCTCTCTACTGCTTGAGCCACAGCTCCACTTCTGGCTCTTTGGTTGGTTAACTGGAGATAAGAGTCTTATGGTCTTTCCTACCGGGGGTGGCTTTGAACTGCAATCTTTGGATCTCCTGAGAATTTAGGATTATAGGCATGAGCCATCAGCACCCCGCATCCTTTCTTATTAGTAGTAGGAAGGCCATCAGACAAAAGGCAAGTAATCTGACATGACAGTGGGAAAGCAACCAGGGTACCAGGGAGAAGGCTAAAGCTGGCACACAGCGCATCACCACCTGATGTCTTAAGTCATAACTAACCAAGGGTTGCCAGCTTGTGTAGCTAAATATTCAGGCTTGTTTTTCATGAGTCCTTTCCCTCCAGGGTACAGGGTAATCAGGAAAAAGAGGTGATGATGTGCTTTAAGCCTAGTGGCTGGGCTCTGTTCTCTGCAGGCACAGCACTACCCGCCAGCCTGGTGACGGCATGTCTTTCTTGAACTTCAGTGCAACGGAAGAGCTTTCTGTCAGCCTGCTTAGCAACAGTGGTGCAGGTAACTCATCCAAGAGGTAATAGAATTGGGAGGCTCAGGGCAGGCTTACATTTAGAAGTGACACAAGGGCCAGAGAAGCAGGGCCATGTCTATTTTGGGATCATTTGAGCCTCAATTTTGGGTGACCTATTTTGAAGCAGTGCTGTATAATGCATGGAATTATAAATGGGCTGCACATTTCATTTTTAGCTGAGAACATGTTGGTCAGGCCACATTTACCATTCTTCTGCGGGGGAGTCATGATTGAGGGCTGTGGGTGTTGAGGGTAATATGGACCAAGCAGGAGTGGTCTCTGTCTTAGAGGAATTTTTAGATGTTGGGGGTGAGGGAAGAAGCCCATTCTCATTAAATCAGGAGAGGCCCAAAGGGGCATGGTTTCAGTTATTCAGAAAGGAGAAGGTAACATGGTGGCTTAGAGAGGTGCATCTCAGCCTCAAAGGGTACAGTTTGCTTTGGGAGAATGGGAGGAAAAGATTTCAAGTACAAATCATGGGTGGTGGAGTATGAACTTGGTGTTTACTCTTTGCTGAAACACTTTTATATCTATTATCTATTTATATCTCTTAGATGAGACATCTGATCATCCCTGTAGGGAAATCTAAATGCATGATATATTTTATACCCAGGCAACTTAATGCCCACAGATGGAAAGATGATACTAATCTAATCTCTTTCACCGGTAGCCAAGTATCCTGACTGAGACTGCTACCCTCAAGAGTGCCATTAGTGGTATAGGGGAATATAGGTTTGTACAGATCGAAGCAAGTACTCCTTTTAGAGTAGTGTCCTTTTAGTAGTGTCTGTTATTAAGATAAATATATGTGTGTGTGTGTGTGTGTGTGTGTGTGTGTGTGTGTGTGTGTATAAAATTTTTTTTTTGCCAACCCTGGGGCTTGAACTCAGGGCCTGGGCACTGTCTCTGAGCTTCTTGTACTCAAGGCTAGCACTCTACCACTTGAGCCACAATGCCACTTCTGGCTCTTTCTGTGTATGTGGTACTGAGGAATCAAACCCCGAGCTTACTAAGCCATATTCCCAGCCCCAAGATAAATAATTTTTTGTAAGGTTCCCCCCCCCAGTGGAATTTTATTCCCAATTGCCCCTCCCCAACTTGTACTCAGGATAAGTGCCTTTCTTTAAGATACACTTAGTTCCCAGAGGACACTAATTATTTGGGCAATGGACAAGTCAGAGACAGAGGGGAGGGGGGACTTTCCCCACCCTCTGCTTTTTTTTTTCCCCCTCTATATCAAATGTTGCAGCTTTATGAAGAAGCTTAAAGCAAAGAAAGTAGTGCCTGTATGCTTTTTTTTTTTGGATCCGGTCGTGGGGCCTGAACTCTGGGCCTGGGCGCTGTCCCTCAGCTCTTCAGCTCAAGGCTAGCACTCTACCACTTGAGCCACAACGCCACTTCCGGCTTTTTTCTTTTTTCTTATGTGGTGCTGAGGAATCGAACCCAGGGCCGCATACATGCAAGGCAAGCGCTCTACCACTGAGCCACCTTCCCAGCCCTGCCTGTATGCTTTTAATCAAGCAATCCACCCACAACGGCAGTGTTTATTCTCTCCCTGGCTGCTCTTTCCCATGCCTCATTCTCCCTGAGCTCTCCTGCCCCACGCACTCAGGGTGCCTCAAATGCTACCTGTCCAGACTCTAAAGTATCTTCCAAATGTCACAAAGGCAACATTTCGACTGCTCTGCTCAACCAAAGGACCCTTTTGTTAGGAAACCTAAAGTTTGAACTTGAACTTTTGGGGATTAGACTTGCTCTGTGAGGGTTGCTTTTGGGCTTCCTGGTCTACACCTTAAGCTAGTTTCACTGGTGACCTAGCAGGGAGAGGGAATTAATGACAGATTTGGATGGTTAGCAGCATGAGATCTACCAAAGATGGTCAGTAGACCAGATGCGTTACCGGATGTGTCTTTTGGAATTTTATGATTTCCTGTGTGGAAGAGTGAGCTTTCAGAGAGGGCTTGTTTGGGGATAGTTAGGGCAGAGCATCAAATGACACCATCATATCCTCTTGGCTATGGTTTCCTGGCATACACACACGTTGAGAAAGCATTTACTGTAACCAGGGTCTGTAACTCCACCTTCTGCCTCTTGAACTCCTGAGCTTTAAGTCTGCTTACTTAATGAACCTCTCTGCTTGGGTGCCTCATCCTTAGTGTGCTGTCTACTAACCTTATGTCTCATCATTCTCCAACCTTTCTTTTCCCTTCATCCTCCCTCAGTTTGCTATTTTATCTTCGTTGCTTCTTCAGCTCTTTTCTCACAGCTTTTGTTCAGGCCTCACTTGTTTCTGGCAAAGACTGATCATCAATTGATTAATTGAACGATTGATTGAGACAGCATATCACAATGGTGCTGTGGCTAGCTTAAACTCTATGCAGCCCAGGCCAGCCTCCAACTTCAGTCCTTCCTGCCTCCACTTTCAAATGCTGAGCTTACAGATGCATGTTACCAAGTTCTGTTTTCTGCCAGGATTATTGCTGTTACCTGCTAAATGATGACTCTGTTCTCATCTCCTCTGATTCATCTTCTGTCACTGAGGAGTAATTTCCAAATGTGACTTTGACCAATTCTCTTTCCCACATATTAAACCCTCCAGAGACTCTTCTTGGCTTGTCATGTCAGCCATCACATGGCTCCTGCCTCCCTTTGTATCTTCACTTGCCTCCACTTCAACATGGCATTACATGTAGGTAAAGGGCTGCCTGTAGAATCTTAGGATGTGAGGCCTGCCTCCACTTCTAATGAGCAGTGAGGCCCTTCGGCCAGTAACCTAATCCCTGTGTGTATCAAGTTCTTCTCTGAGGGGAGGGTACTTGGGAATATTAGATGTGACAACCCATATAAAAGCTTAAGACAGTGCTGGACATACATGGAGAGTGCTCATCAACTAGGAGTTACTGTCATTAATATATATGAGCATAGTTCTTATTCCAGCTATTGCTTATGGCTTCTGAAAAGAACTATGTCCCCATATTCCTTTCATAGTCTAATCCCTCTGTTTAGGATATACTCAGTTCCCTTTTATTTGTGGCACTGAGGATTGAACTCAAAGCCTCCTGCTTCCTCTGCCCTCAGCATTTTTATTTTGGGGACAGTTCTGGGGCTTGAACTCAGGGCTTCGGTCCTGTCGCTGAGCTTGTGCACTCAAGGATAGCATGTTACCATTAGAGCAATAGCTCTACTTCCAGCTTTTTGGTGTTTAATTGGTGATAACAGTCTCATGGAGGACTGGGAAGGTGGCTCAGTGGTAGCGTGCTTGCCTTCCATGCATGAGGCCCTGGGTTCAGTTCCCCAGTACCACATAAGCAGAAAATGCTACAAGTGGCTCTGTGGCTCAAGTGGTAGAGCACTAGCCTTGAGCTGAAGAGCTGAGGGACAGTGCCCAGGCCCAGAGTTCAGGCAAAAAAAAAAAAATTCTCATGGACTTTGCTGCCCAGGGAGGGTAGCTTTGAGCTATGATCCTCAGATCTGAGCCTCCTGAGGAGCTATGATTACAGGTGTGAGCCACTAGTGCTTGCTTGGCTTATAAATTTTTACTTTAAGACAGCTATCAGCCGTGTGCTGGTGGCTTACGCCTGTAATCCTAGCTTCTCAGGAGGCTCAGATCTGAGGATCACAGTTCAAAGCCAGCCCGGGCAGAAAAGTCCGTGAGACTCTTATCTCCAATAAACCACTAGAAAACTAGAAGTGGTGCTGTAGCTCAAGTGGTAGAGCGCTCGCCTTGAGCTGAAGAGCGCAGGGACAGTACCCAGGCCCAGAGTTCAAGCCCCACAACTGACAAAAAAAAAGACTATCACTTGAGAAGCATTTAATGACCCATGAAATTATTGTTTAATTGGAATTTGAATGCTTTGTATTTATTTCTATGTTTTTGGTGCTGTTACTAGAGCTTAAACTATGGGCCTTTGAGCTCTTGTCTGTATTTTTCACTCAAGGCTGGTGCTCTTGTTACATAAGCCCTCAGTCCCAGCTTTTTTCTGGTTAATTGGAGGTAAAAGTCTTACATGTTTGTTTGGGCTGGTTTCAAACTGATCCTTAAATCTCAGCCTCCTGAGTGGGAACCATTGATTCTTGAGTGTTTAACTATGTCTATATATGTTCTAGAATGTTTAGCTTCTTAAAAGTTGTGAGTTCCTTGGATTATTTTTCTAGTGAGGGTAGTAAAATGGGGTCTTATCCTTGTCCAGTCTCCTTATAACCTACAGCATGTGTTTTCAAAGAGATCAAGGATCGTCAAGAAGTGGCCATAGCCACATGGAAATTGAGCGCCCCAGTTTGATCCTAGGCTACCTGATCAGTTATGCTGATGAACCACAGAAGCCATCCTATTTGTTTTTTTATTACCAATGACCAGTTAATGTCAGATCTTGCTTAAGATATATTCAGAATCTTACTTTCACCTGGTTCAGACTCAGTGCTCAGACCTGTAATCCTGGCCTTTGGAGTTGAGCTTTCAGACATTACTGAGCCTTATGTTTTTCATCTGCATAATAGACACAAACATCTACAGAATTATTATCAGGATTATAGATTGGGTTTGTTTAGGATGAAATTGCTATATAACCTCCCTGTTTTGGGATATTATGAGTCTAAATACACAAGTAATGAACATTTTACTCAAACAGAAAATGCACAGGAAACCTCACCTTCGACCCTGCCTTCACCTCCCATGGCTTGGACAGTTTGTACACCACAGGTACTGGACTGTGATTCAGACTCTCCTGCATTTGGGCCTGACTCATGTATGAGTCATGATTCACAGGAGTAGTGTCTGTGGTTCTCCTTCTTGGCTTTGTGGAATTTCATTTTCAGCACTGTGGGTGGGGGCTTCAAGTTGGACTCTTCAATTATTTTTCACTGTGCTGCCCAGCAGTTGGTGGGTTTAGGCAGATGGTTTTATGCTCCTTCCCCTTCCCTTTTTTCCTTCCTTCCTTTTCCTTTTTTTTTTTTCTTTGTTTGTTTGTTGGTCATGGGACCTGAACTCTGGGCCTGGCTGCTGTCCCTGAGCTCTTCAGCTCAAGGCTAGCACTCTACCACTTGAGCTACAGTGCCACTTCTGGCTTTTTCTGCTTATGTGGTACTGAGGAATCGAACCCAGGACCTCATGCATGCAAGGCAGGCACTTTACCACTGAGCCACCTTCCCAGCCCACTTAATTTCTTTCTTTTTCTTCCTTACTTTTTCCTTCCTTCCTTCCTTTTATTGTGGTACTGAGAACTGAACCCAGGTCTCTTGAGCTACATCCCCAGACATATCTTTTTTGTTTTCCTTTACTGCTGGGGATTGAATCTAGGGCCTTGTACATGTTAATAAGCACACATCTACCACCAAGCCACATCCCCAGGTTACTATCCTTTCTGTCTTTAACTGAATACCAGTTTAGGTGACTTGTTCATGTCAATCTCTTCATTAGAAGCAGATAATTTTGAAAAAGAAAACAAAGTATTGCCATATTTTCTTTCTCTTTGATGATAAGACTCTGATTCTGCATTTTGGTGTTTTGTATTGAATATTTATTTGGTGCATGAAACAGATTTGTCAGGGGTGTTAAAGTTAAAAGTAAATCAAAGCCAGGTACCAGTGGTTGAAGCCAGTTAAGTTATGCTAGATATTTTGGAGGCTGAAATCTAGAAAATTGTCTTTTGGGGCCAAGAGACTATTTCCAAAATAACCAGCAAAACCTGGGCTGGCAGTAGTGCCAGCTTAGCAAAAAGGCACTGAGTTCAGTCTGTGGTACTGGCAAATAAAGGGAAGAAAAAGTAAATCTGAGTTTACTGAGGATAGAGGAAAAGTCCTTTCATTCATTCATCCAAAGGGGATTCAGTTTTCTATGAGTAAGTGCCATCTCTGTAGCCCAGAGAGGAGAAACAACTTTCTACAGCACTCGCTTCTGGATCTAAGTTTGAGTGTCAACCTGAAGACCCCACACCAAGTCCCTATTTTTGGTCTTGATGATTATAATCAGAGAACACATTCAGACTGCTCAACTCTGGACAGATGTTGACGGGAAGAACTGAGATGACATCTCAGCTGGCTCCTCATGTTGTATGTTTGGCTTGGACCTCTAAGAATGAGGATTCATTTCTAGATGTTGAGTTTGAGCAAAGTTATGGATCATCTCTCACTTTCACCTCTTGGTTATTGGGGTTCTTCATATTCTAATGGAATAAAGTTTCAAAAGCAGAGCCATTACAGAAGCAGACCAAAAGTCTGCATGGAAGCAGTGTGTAAGTGGCTTCCTAGAAGCCATTTCAGTGTTTCTTTAACTTGCTCTTTCCTTAAAATAAGATGTGTGTATGTATCTATTAGAGACAGCACTGAGGAGTCACAGTTGCCCTAGTTGGTAATATGTAGTACTTGTGTGTGTGTGTGCGTGTGCGTGTGCGTGTGCGTGCACGTGCGTGTAAATGCCAGTCTGAGGCTTGAACTCAGGCCTGGGCATTGTCTCTGAGCTAGTGCTAGCACTCTCTACCACTTGAGCTACAGCTTCCCTTCTGGCTTTTTGAAGATTAATTGGATATAAGAATCTCACATACTTTCCTACCTGGGCTGGCTTTGAACTTGGATCCTCAGATCTCAGCCTTCTGAGTAGTTAGGATTACATGCATGAGCCGTTAGCGCTTGGCCAAGCATCTTTTTATGTGCTCATTAGAATTCTATATGCTGTTTGGAGAGCCTACACCAATCTGCCCATTTACTTTTTGGGTTGTTCATTTTCTTCCTCTTGAGTTTTAAGACTTTTGTTCATATTCTGGATATGAGTCTTGTAAGATAATATAATTTTCAAATACTTTCTCATAGGTTGTAGCTTGTTTTCCCCCCCCACCAAAGATTTCACAAGGAATTTATGAATATTAGTTCTTATATTTAGAGGAAAAAGCACAAGTTCTCATAAATCCTTTCCCCCCACCCTCTTCAGCTTTCTTTTCATAGATAGCCAAGGTTTGCTGAGGGTATTTTTACTGTATCATTTAACTTTGTAGTTAATGTGTCAGTTTTATACTGTTCTTTGTTTGTTTGGTTGGTTTTTTTTTTGCCTGTTCTGGGGCTTGAACTCTGGGCCTGATTGCTGTTCTTGAGCCTCTTTGTGCCCAAGGCTAGAACCCTACCACTTGAGCCACAGCGCCACTTTTGGTTCTTGAGTGGTTTATTGGAGGTAAGAATCTCATGGGGGAAGTGGTGCTGTGGCTCAAGTGGTAGAGCACTTGCCTTGAGCTGAAGAGCTTAGGGACAGTGCCAGGCTGAGTTCAAGCCCCACGACTGACCAAAAAAAAAACTCGCACGGAACTTTTCTGCATGGGCTGGCTTGGAACCTTGATCTTCAGATCATTCATCTGTTTAAAGTAGCCAGTTTTGGTGTCTAAGATCACATTCTAGAAAGCCATGATTGGGAGAAGTAGAATTCCAGAAAATGAGAGCAAATGATGAGCATACTACATTTAAATAGGTCAGTTTCTATTTACTAACGATTGCTCTAATTAGCTGAAAAGACTTTAGAGTGCATCCATTTTCTTAAAATAAGTAGTGGAATGTTGTGTTGAAGGTCTCATTGAGCAGAGTAGTGTTGATACCCTCAGAGTTGAAATCTGGCTCAGTCTCCAATTTGAGATTACTCAATGTTTTCTTCCATTCACTTACTTTCATTTGAAATACTCATCTCAGAATTGGTACTTGGTTCCTTTTTTTATTAGCCAGAACTTCTAGAATTCTTTTGCAGAGAAAACTTCATTTAAACAAGCTGTTTTTGTCTTTCCATAGATATGAATCCTAGGACCCAGAATAAGGACTCTCTAGAGGACAATGTTTCTACCTCTCCAGACCCAAGTAAGAATGGGGACTGACTAGTAGGAGGAGGGTGCTAGGGAATGTAGGGTGGCAGGGGCATGAGGAAGCCATGGAGAAAGAGAATAGTCTAGAGGTCCACAGGGCTTTAGGGTACCGGAAGGGAAGAGGTATGTCATGAGAGAAGACCTCTGCTGCAAAGGCCAGGTATGCTGTCCCAGAATGCATTTCAGGGGCTCACAGACAGGGCAATGGGTTTCCCGCAAAACCTTCATGACAGCTGACATTAGTCCTTAAATACCTAATTATGAAAGAAATAATCAGTTGTTAGTGGAATCCTTCACATACTTTCTTTTGATTATCCTAGTCTATTTAAAAAGCTATGCAATCAAAGAGCATCTTAATATCTATAAAAACAGAAAAAAAATACTTACCTCTTCATAAACTTTATTTCACTTGGTTATGGACAATATATCCCAAGTGTTTTCTTATTTGCGGGCGGTTGGGGGTGGGGAGCAGGATCAGGTTTAACTTCAGGGCTGCCTTGTGCTCACTAGGCAGGGACTATTACTTTTTTTTTTTTTTGGTCGGGGCTTGAACTCTGGGCCTGGAGACTGTCCCTGAGCTCTTCAGCTCAAGGCGAGCGCTCTACCATTTGAGTCACCGTGCCACTTCTGGTTTTCTGGTACTTAATTGGAAATAAGAGTCTCACAGACTTTCCTGCCCTGACTGGCTTTGAACCGCGATCCTCAGATCTCAGCTTCTTGAGTAGCTAGGATTACAGGCATGAGCACCAGTGCCAGGCAGGAGCTATTACATTTGAGCCGCACCTCCACCCGCCTTTTGCTTTTTAGTTATTTTTTTTCAGGTAGGATCTCCTGTGTTTTCCCCTTGACTAGCTTGGACTGTGGTCCTCCTACTTACAGCTTTCACATAACTGGGATGGCAAGTGTGAGCCACCATGCTCAGCTTCTTTGTTGCGATGGGGGTTTCAACAACTTTTTGCCCGGACTGGCTTCAAACTGCAATCCCTTTATCTCTGCCTCTCTAATATCTGGAATTACAGCCATGAGCCACTGTACCAGGTTCCCATCACTGAGTCTTTTTGTTTTCACTTAGGATTAACTTAATCATTATATCATTTCTTCAGGTCCCTGATATTTTGTTATGTTATTACATTTTTTTGGGGGGGGGTCCAGTCGTGGGGCCTGAACTCTGGGCCTGGGTGCTGTCCCTCAGCTCTTCAGCTCAAGGCTAGTGCTCTACCACTTGAGCCATAGTGCCACTTCCGGCTTTTTTTTTTTTTGCTTATGTGGTGCTGAGGAATCGAACCCAGGGCCTCATGCATGCAAGGCAAGCGCTCTACCACTGAGCCACCTTCCCAGCCCTGTTATTACATTTTTTAATAACATGAATAATCATTATTTTTTCTTTAAGTAGTAGTACTGGGGTTTGAACTTGGGGCCTTGCACTTGTTAGGCAGGCGCCTACCACTTGAGCCATCTCTCATCCCTTTTTGTTTTGTTTTTCAAATAGTGTCTTTTTTTTCCTCTATCTAACTTGTTCTCCCATTTATACTTTCTTTTTTTTTTAAACTTTTTTATTATTTTTAAAATTTTTTTATTATTTAAAAAAAATTTTTGGGGGGGTCCGGTCGTAGGGCTTGAACTCTGTGCTGTCCCTCAGCTCTTCACCTCAAGGCTAGCGCTCTACCACTTGAGCCACAGCGCCACTTCCAGCTTTTTTTTTTTTCCTGCTTATATGGTGCTGAGGAATCGAACCTAGGGCCTCATGCATGCAAGGCAAGCACTCTACCATGAGCCACCTTCCCAGCCCCCCATTTATACTTTCTTTTTTTTTTTTTGGTCCGGTTGTGGGGCCTGAACTCTGGGCCTGGGCGCTGTCCCTCAGTTCTTCAGCTCAAGGCTAGCGCTCTACCACTCGAGCCACAGCGCCACTTCAGGCTTTTTTCTTTTTGCTTATGTGGTGCTGCCTCAGGCATGCAAGTCAAGTGCTCTACCACTGAGCCACCTTCTCAGCCCCCCCACTTATACTTTCTATGTGACTATGTGGTAGGCATACATCATTGCATCCATATTTTTTTTTAATTGTGAAAATACTGTTCAGAGGGGTTACAATTACATGGGCAAGATAATGAGTGCATTTCTTATCAAGCATTGTAGCCTCCTCCTTTGTTTCCCCTTTCTATCTGCATCCATATTTTTATTGTTTGAGATGAACTTTCTGCATGGGGGGTTGGTCTTGAATTATGATTTTCCCAATCAAGCTTCCTGAGTAGCTAGGATAATAGATGTGAACCACTATACCCAACTTGAAGATTTTTTTTTTTTTTTGTCGGTTGTGGGGCTTGAACTCTGGGCCTGGGCGCTGTCCCTCAGCTCTTCAGCTCAAGGCAAGCGCTCTACCACTTAAGCTACAGCGCCACTTCCGGTTTT
>NW_012267239.1:1700631-1712502 GCF_000151885.1 Dipodomys ordii | reverse complement strand
TAAGCAAAAAGAAAAAAGCCAGAAGTGGCGCTGTGGCTCAAGTGGTAGAGCGCTAGCCTTGAGCTGAAGAGCTGAGGGACAGCACCCAGGCCCAGAGCTCAGGCCCCACGATCGGCCCAAAAAAAAAAAAGATATTTATTATGTCATAAAGTTATTACTACATGCAGTGGCTGTAAGTATCATATAAGGACATATGAGAAGCATACATATTTGTCCTGTTGTATCATATACAAGCCATAGCACGATCAGTCTCCACCCCTGAAAATATAACTTGTATTAGAGTCTGTTTTCTTTTCTTTTTTGCCGGTGCTGGGGCTTGAACTCAGGGCCTGGGCTCTGTTCCTGAGCTTCTCTGTACTCAAGGCTAGCTCTATATCACTTGAACCACAGCATCACTTCTGGCTTTTTCTGCTTATGTGGTACTGAGGAATTGAACCCAGGGCTTCATGTATGCCAGGCAAGCAGTCTACCACTAAACCACATCCCCAGCCCCTAGAGTCTGTTTTCATTGCTATAATGGAATACCTGAAGTGGAGTTATTTTATAGAAAAGAGGTATATTTAGTTCACAGGTTAGGTGGCTGAAATTCCAAGTAGCACAGTGCTACCTCTGGCCAGAGCCCACTAATATATTACATGGTGGTGGATAGTGTTCTAATGAGAGCATGCTGATTGAGAGGTCACATGACAGAATAGGAATAGGAAGCCAGAAAATACAGCTACCAACAGTTGCTCTAGAACTACCTAAAGGTCTCAGGACAGCTGCCCTAATTGCTTCTGACAGCTGCCTCCACGCAATGGCCTCTGTTTAATCTCTCCCTCCTAAAGCCTCCATGCTTCTTTATCTCTACTCTGGGGACCAAGCCACCAACTCACAAACCCTTGGAGGGTAAATAACAACCAAACCATAGCATTCCCTTATTACTACTTGCGTGTGTGTGTGTGTGTGTGTGTGTGTGTGTGTGTGTGTCTGTCTGTCTGTCTGTCTGTCTGTCTGTCTTTTATAGCTTTTTTTTCCTCCCAGAGCTGAGGACCAAACTCAGGGCCTTGCACTTGCCAGGCAAGTGCTCTATCAGTGAGCTAAATCCCCAACCCCACAGTCCTTAATTCTTTGACTCAGTAATGCTCAAATGCAAAATGCTCAAGATTTTGCTTCCCAGGGGACCTGTGGCACTATCTGCTGACATTCCTGATTTTCACAGCTAGAGGGTGCCACTGGCAGCTAGTAAGTAGAGTCCAGTGATTCAAGACAGCCCTCCATGACTAAATTATCTGGTTCAAACCATCAGTAGTGGCCAAGGTTGAGAAATGCCTCTTTAACTAAAGAGCAGACAATTTCAGACAGATCTGTGGCAAAGCCCACTCTGTTGTTGGCAGCTTTCCTTCAGAGTTTGTCAAACTAAAAAGTTCCAGCCTTGTAACTTTCCCAGACATCCTCACTTCATTTTTACTCCCACCTTTTTTGGAACTTTTAAATTTATTTTTGTAATTCTGAACATATTCCTTATTTCTGTTACTATATGCTGTTTTGCTCCCAAATAAGGCTAAGCTCGCCTCCTCTCTCCACCCAGCCATGCTGGGGGGTCCTCAGAGAGCCAAAGTTACCTCTTGTCCGCTCTCGGAATGTTGATTTGCTTCTACATGTAACCCTGCCTGCCCTGCAGTAACCTTCCTGGCATTTTGGCTTATAGCTCACGATTAGCAGAAAATGGAAAATATCAGCTGTGAATCCCATTTGCATGATGGGATTGGATGAGCATGTGCATTGCATTATTTAACAAACTCTGTTTTTCTCTTTCTCTTTCCCCTCCCCTTTTTCTTCCTCCCTGTCCTGCCATTTTTACCACTTTTTACAATGACCTTTTTTTTCTTTACCCCTTTCTTCTCCTCTCCTCATCCCAAACCTGCCATGGTGACCATACATGCCTTTCCCCGTATTATGCGAGGCAGTTCTGACACTGTCTGCTCCCCCTGTAGTGCCAGGCTTCTGTTGCACAGTTGGAGTGGACTGGAAGTCTCTTACTACTCCGGCGTGCCTCCCCCTCACCACCGACTACTTCCCTGACCGCCAGGGCCTGCAGAATGACTACACGGAGGGCTGCTATGATCTCCTCCCAGAAGCAGACATGGACAGGTCAGTGGGCAGAGTGCAATGCATTTGGTTTTGGTTGTAAAGGTGCCAGGTGTGTCAGAATACACATAATCAGGACACTTAACTTTCAAACCTGTGTTCTCCTTTTGTATTTGGGAAATTTCATGATGCAAAAGCTATTCATTGCTTTCAAATTCTATTGACTAGCAATTTCTCATGATTGCTCTTATGCAGTTATTTGGGCACACTCAATCTGACTTTTTTTTTCTAAGATCGTTCATTTGTACAATGAATTATTACCTGCCTCCTTTTTCAACCTGTTGAACTGATCATTTCTCCCATTGATGGTTTACAATTGTCACTCCCTGGGGCCAAGCATACCATGTGCATTATGATTTTTTTTTTTTTAGGAGGGATGAGGAAGGTGTGCAGATGACAGCCCAGCAGGTGTTTGAAGAGTTCATTTGCCAGCGGCTGATGCAGGGCTACCAAATCATAGTGCAACCCAAGGCCCAGAAATCCAACCCAGCTGTCCCACCTCCCCTGAGTAGTAGTCCGCTCTATAGTCGAGGTGAGTCTATCTCCTTAAACTACTTCTTCTTTTTTTTTTTTTTTTTTGTCATAGGGCTTGAGCTCTGGGCCTGGGCACTGTCCCTCAGCTCTTCAGCTCTACCACTTGAGCCACAGCACCACTTCCAGCCTTTTCTGTTTATGTGGGGCTGAGGAATCGAACCCACAGCCTCATGCATACGAGGCAAGCACTCTACCACTTAGCCACCTTCTCAGCCCCTGTTTTTTTCTTTTTTGGGGCCAGTCCTGGGGCTTGAACTAAGGGCCTAGGCCATGACCCTGAGCTTCTTTTGCGCAAGGCTAGTGCTCTACCACTTGAGCCATATGCCACTTCTGGCTTTTTCTATTTATGTGGTACTGAGGAATTGAACCCAGGGCTTCATGCATGCTAGGCAAGTACTTTACCAGTAAGCTGCATTTCCAGCCTTTAAACTTGTTCTTTTTCCTAAGGTTGTGGGAGGATAAAGAAATTTAGAGGTAATTGATTTCAACACACAAGCTTTCTTTGTCAGTTTTAGTTTATAGGAGCAATAAAATCTCCCTTAAGTATATATTTGTCTTAAACACTCTCTTCGGTTTAGAATTCTCCTTTAAAGGAAGAGGAGGTGACCAAGTTCAAGGATGAGATAGCTTGGCTTGGGCACCAACTAGGAAATAGCATGCAACAAAGCCAATACTGATCTGTCAAGGTAGAAAGTGAATGTTCCAAACCCAGAAAGGGATATTTAATTGTTACTAGTATAATCCTGTTCCATAGGTTCTAAACCTTAGTATGTTGTTTCTTCTTCTTCTTCCTCCTCTTCTTCTTCTTCTCCTCCTCCTCCTCTTCCTTCTTCTTCTTCTTTTCCTTACTTTTTATGGTGTTGGGGCCTCTTTTATGCTAGACAAGTCATTACCACTGAACTATACTTGAGCCCTACACTTGCTTGTTTGTTTGTTTTTCTTCCATCCTGGATCTATCTTTCTCTTCTTTATTACTTAATAACCTGAAACAAGAATGACTCATCCATGAGTGGCAGAGGCTAATAAGTGACAGAGAACCAGTAGCACTAATTGAATCAGAGCCAGGTTGTAGAGAGCTCTTCTAAGATAAGTATAATGGAGGGAATTAAGTGTTGGTGCTTGGAATTAGTAAGGAGTAATCACTTCTTAGATGAATCAGTGCACTGTCTTGGTCTCTTGTTTCCTCACTGTTGCCAAGGAGACTTCCACTCCCCTTTCACCCAGTGTAATACCTCAGATTGACTATATAGTTCCATTAAGTCTCCTCTGGCTAGAGGATAAGAGAAGCATGGACCTGTCAGGAGGAGCTTAGTTATCATCCAGCCCAGCCCTTGTTTATAGAGGAAGCTTTGGGTTTCCTCTGGATTTTCTTTGGAAATTCCTCACTCATTCCTTTAATGTCAGTAGTAGAGCTTGAACTGAGCCACACTTCCACTTCAGGCTTTTTGCTATCTAACTGGAGATGAGAGTACTCAAGTTTATCTGCTTAGGCTGGCTTTAAACCATGATCCTCAGATCTCAGCCTGCTGAGTAGCAAGGATTATAGGTGTGAGCCGTCAGTGTTCTGCTTCTTGTGACACTCATTGCCTTTCACTTCCTATTCAGAGTCCTGGCCCTGCTTCAAATTAATCTTTTTGTTGTTGTTGTTGGTCTGGATCTGGGCGCTATCCCTTAGCTCTTCAGCTCAAGGCGAGTGCTCTTTTGCTTGAGCTACAGCTCCACTTCCCATTTTCTAGTGGTTTATTGGAGATAAGAGTCTCACAGACTTTCCTTTCCAGGCTGTCTTTGAACTGTGATCCTCAGATCTCAGCCTCCTGAGTAGATAGGATTACAGGCGAGAGCCACCAGCCCCTGGCTTCATATCAACCTTTTTGAGTGCTGAAACTATTTTGGATTCATCTTTTTAGTGGAAACCACAGTGCTTATAATACAAAAAAAAATTTTATTGCCTGGGTCAATAAATAAATGAGTCCATTCATTCCCCCTTGATCCGACATTGTTTCTGAAGCTCCTACTCCCAGGAGGAATTTATAGCTCAATGGGGAAAAATAGCAATCTAATTATGAGAAAATGACATGTTGTGATAGATTGAGGGTAAAATTAAGGGCCTGGGAGACTATTTAATTCAGGATCTGATCCAATTTGGAGGGTCAGGGACAGTTGAGGAAGTGATATCTGAGCTTAGATCCGAAATATATGCAAGAGTTATTTGGAGAAGAGGATTGGGTGTGAAGAGTGTGAGGTGAAGGGAAGAGACGAGTGTGCCAGACAGAGGGATCAGTATGTACAAAGGCCCTGTGGCAAAGACATGCTCCTTCCTGAGCATCAAAACAAAAGTTGGGCTATGATAAAGCACAAGGAATGAGCCTGAGGTGCTGCCACAGATGTCAGGGGATTGACAGGCAGGACTGTGGGAAGAATTTTATCCTTTCACCCAAGAGCAGTGAATTCACATTAAGTGTCATTGGTTCCATCAAGGCTGCCCACTCGCTACCCTCTGGAATAGCTGACCAGTGTCCCTCATGAGTCATTTGAGTACTTAACGGCAATGCTTGCTGGCTGATTCAGGAGTTTTATGTCACGACTTGTTGTTCAGAGGCTACTTGCCTGACTATATTCTTTCTGATCATTTTCTCCTTTGATAATTTTAACCTCTTTTTATTTCTATAGCAATAAAAGTGGTACTGCTGTTACTGCAATTACTGGAAAAGTTGCCATTATAACCAGTTTTGAGCTGTTCACTAGACACATATGTATTGATTACCAGATGGGAGCTAGGCCTTCTTCCAGAGAGCTGAATAGCTTTACTGGACCTGCCCTTGAAATGTACAGTCCTTGGGAGGAGGAAGACAGTAATCTAATAAACCAAAAGAATGTATTTGATTACAGATTGTGAACAGTAGAAGATTAAAGCTGGAATAACTGGGGTGCACTTAATTTAGAGTGAGATGTCAGGTTACCATGGCTGCTCTTGAATCTTATCCTCTGCCACCATCCTCCTGACAGCCAGCAGGGTGTTTGTAGCAGGAATGAAGAAATGTCTCATGGGGCATGCTCTCTTGCTGGTTGCATGAAAGCAAGAGTTGGACAGATTTGCTACTTGAGATCATGCAGCTGGCAAGTGAAAAAGTTGGGGTTTAATCTGAGGTTCCTGAGTTAAAGCCTAGCTGCTTTCTTTTCTTTCTTTCTTTCCTTCCTTCCTTCCTTCCTTTTTTTTTTTTTTTGTGGTTCTGGGGTCTGAACTCTGGGTCTGGGAGCTGTCCCTAGCTCAAAGCTAGTGCTCTACCACTTGAGCCACAGTGCCACTTCTAGCTTTTTCTGCTTATGTGGTGCTGAGGAATCGAACCCAGGGCCTCATGCATGCAAGACAAGCACTCTACCACTGAGCCACCTTCCCAGCCCCTAGCTTCTTTCTTCTATGCAGTGGGCTTGCCCTTCTCTCAGCCTCTTCTGGGAAATTTCTGAATTTCTGCATTCATAGTGCTGGTCCTCTCAGCCTCTGCCATCATCTCTTCTTCTGACCATGCCATCCATGCTGCCTGCCACTGTGAGACCATCCCAGAGCTAATCTAGAGTTCCTTCTTTCATTTCTAGACCAGAGGGAATGTCCTAGGTTTAGTTGGTTTCTGAGGCACAGTTTGTACTCATTTGTTTACTTCTTGTCTTTTTGATTCCTCATTTATTGCCCTCTTTTCTGTGTACAATTTTACTTAAGTACTATTTTTTGAATGCCTCCTCTGGGCATGGCACTTTATCAAATGCTACTGGAAAGACTGAACAGCTTTTAGCTCTGTCCTCCTGGAACTTTTGTTTGTGTGTGTATGTGTGTGTATGTGTTGATAATAGGGCTTGAAATTAGGGCCTTGTGGTCATACTTTGCTTTTTCATTCAAAAACAGAGTTCTTGAGCCACACATCCAGTTCTATCTTAAATTTGTGTGTTGAGTGTGAGTGTGTGTGTGTGTGTGTTTGTGTGTCTTGGGGCTTCCAACTCAGGGCCTGAGCATTGTCCCTGAGTTCTTTTGCTTGAAGCTAGTGCTTTAGCACTTGGCCACAGCTTCAGTTCTTCCTCTTTATGGTTAACTGGAGATAAGAAACTCATGAAAAGCCAGAAGTGGGGCTGTGGCTCAAGTGGTAGGATACTAACCCTGAGCTGAAGAGCTGTCCAGGGCTCAGAGTTCAGCCCCTAGGACCCACAAAAAAAAAAATTAAATAAAAAAGAACCTCATGAACTTTGCTGCCTGGGCTGTGCTCCTTAGATCTCAGTCTCCTGAGTAGCTAGGATTACAGGCATTACTGGCTCTATCTTTGAATTTTAATTTAGTTTAATTTTGAAATATGGTCTTACTCTGTTGCCTGGTCTGGCTTTGAATTTCTGGGCCTAAGGCTTAAGTGATTTTCCTACTTTTTTTTTTTTAGTTGTTGTCATTGTTGTCAGTCATGGAACTTGAATTCGGAGCCTGGGTACTGTCCCTGAGCTCAAGGCTTACACTCTACTACTTAGAGCCACAGTGCCACTTCCAGTTTTCTGGTTGTTAATCAAACATAAGCATCTCAGTTAAAGCCCAGGCTTTTAACTGTGATCCTCAGATCTCAGCCTTCTGTGTAGCTTAAGGATTATAGCTGTGAGCCACTAGATCCTGCCTGATTTCCTAGTTCTAAATATTCCCAGATACCTGGGACAACAGGTGCGCATCACTGTGCCTCGCTGCTTGAAACTTTTAGTTTATAAGAGTGTAATATACACACATGTAAGGAGCTACATACAAAAATCATTCAAACTACTGATGGGGTCTGGCAGCTTTCTGGAGAAAGTATCATGTGATGGTAACTTTATTTTTGCCAGTCCCAAGGCTTGAACACTGGGCCTGAGCACTGTCCCTGAGCTCCTTTTGCTCAAAACTAACACTTTACCTCTTGAGCTACAGCACCATTTCTAGCTTTTTCTGTGATTTAATGGAAAATAAAAACTTCAAAGACTTTCCTGTGTGGGCCGCTTCCAACCGTGATCCTCAGGTCTCACCTTCCTGAGTAGCTAGGATTACAGATGTGAGCCACTGGTGCCTGGTGTGATGGTGGCCTAGGAAGAGAAGGTAGGAGAGGCAGCATGAACAGGTGTTGAGAGGAGCTCAGGTATAACAGATAAATAATGATCCTATAAGGCCAAAGCTTAGAATGCAGTGTAGAAGTGGTAGGAGCAAAGGCTCAGGATGCTGGTTTGGCTGCCAGCCTGCAGTGAGAACCCCAGGTGAGCCTGGGCAGAGTGGATTTTTATTTTATATCAGTAGTTGACTCTGAGCCTGTTAACATCTATTCTAGAACTTACCCACTTGGACCATGAGGTATGAGGCTGTTCAGTCTGGTGTATGACTTCTAGATGCTCCTAGCACCCTCAAGCCTCTAATTTGCTATTGGTAACAGAAAACTCTACCAACATCTGGACTTTTATTTATTGTTTTTTAACCAAGAATAACTCTTCTGTGAAACTATCAAAAGAAAGTGTTGCCTCTTATGCTTCTCTTTTTCTGCATCTGTATGGATGAGAAGCAATTGTCTGTTGTAAAAACAAGTTTCAGCCAGATGGAGGAAGTTATTATTATTTATTATTTTTTCTGTTAGGCCTTGTGTCCCGAAACCGCCCCGAAGAGGAAGACCAGTATTGGCTGAGTATGGGCAGAACTTTCCACAAAGTGACATTGAAGGACAAGATGATCACAGTGACTCGGTACCTTCCCAAGTGAGTCCTCAGATAGGTGTGGTGGTCCACAACTGTTTTGAGTGTGTCTGCATGCTAAGTGATGCCAACAGTAGAGTTCCATATATGGGAAGTCGAGTGGTTAGTTTTTGTTTCGGAATTTTTGTATTATTTTAAAATAACCCTGGGGTTCTAGCTTAACCTATTTCTAAGAGGGATTTGATTTAGCTTCTAATTTTTAGTTATGAATCATACCAAGCCAATTAAGACTGAAGAATGTGAGGAGGTAACAAACAAGTTTGAGAAGATCTAGGGAATACCCATTACAGTCTCCTGAGCCAAGCTTTGTTATTATAGTTGATCAAATGCCAAGAATAATGCTAAATGCATTGAGACAAAAAAAAAAGAAAAAGTAAAAAAAAACATATAGAAAAGGGTGCGAGAATTCTTTCCTGAATGTCCAAGCGTGCCTTTTATTTTGCAGGTACCCTTATGAATCTGCCCAGATCCACTACACATACAGTCTGTGTCCTTCCCATTCAGACTCAGAGTTCGTCTCCTGTTGGGTGGAATTCTCCCATGAGCGACTAGAGGAATACAAGTGGAATTACTTAGATCAGTATATTTGTTCTGCCGGCTCTGAAGATTTCAGGTCAGAAATCAAGCTTTGACTTTGCACCCTTGCTGCCTTGGATGGATAGGATTGGGTTTTTTTCCCAGCCCTTGGGCCTGAACTCAGGGCCTGGGCATTGTCCCTGAGCTTCTTTGCTCAAGGATAGCACTCTACCACTTGAGCCACAGTGTCACTTCCAACTTTTTCCATTTATATGGTACTGAGGAATCAAACCCAGGACTTCATGCATGCTAGGCAAAAGGAAGAACAAAAGCAAATCAGGGCCAGGCTTTAGTGGCTAACACCTGTAATCCTAGCTACTCAGGAGGCTGAGATCTGAGGATCATGGTTCAAAGCCAGCCTGGGCAGGAAAGTCCATGAGACTCTTATCTCCAATAAACTACTCAAAAAGTGCCTGAACTAACACTGGGCTCAAGTGGTAGAGCACTAAACTTGAGCAAAAAAGCTCAGGGACTGCACTTAGGCCCTGGTTCAAGCTCTATGATTGGCAGAAAAAAAAAAAAGGCAAATCAGCATATGTTAAAAATACTGATGAGGGGCTGGGAAGTTGGCTCAGTGGTAGAGCGCTTGCCTTGCATGCCTGAGGTCCTGGGTTCGATTCCTCAGCACCACATAAGCAAAAAGAAAAAAAGCCAGAAGTGGCACTGTGGCTCAAGTGGTAGGGCACTAGCCTTGAGCTGAAGAGCTGAAGGACAGTGCTCAGGCCCAGAGTTCAAGCCCCACAACCAGACCAAAACAAAACAAAACAAACAAACAAACAAAAATACTGATGAGCTGAGTAGTGGTGGTTATACAACCTGTGAATGTACGTGCTTACTGCCAGTGGCTCACACACTTAATGATGAGTTAAAGAGGTACATTTTGTTATATGTATCTTGCTGCAACTAGGAAAAACAAAATAGAACTCGGTGACAGTGTGTCCATTGGTGCACGTGTCAGTGCAGACCATGTGCTTCACATTTTCTTGACTGCCTAACAGGTAATCTTTGTAGTGTATCTCCTTTCTCGTGTTTGGTTTTTCTTTGTGATTAATGATTGTCACAACTTCACTGGGCCTGGGTACCCAGAAGCATCCTGACATTTCTGGGATTAAAACAAACAGTGGCCTGACCTTCCTTCCCATCTGCTATGAATCATAGCATCCAATGCAGGTGCACCCTGGGGAGATGGACCCTCACACGCCACCAGAGTGTCTGCTCGCTGAGAGGACTTGATCTACTTGTTCTCACCTCGACTCTGTGGGTTTTTTGTTTGTTTCTTTCTTTCTTTTTGGCCCAATATAGCTTAATTGAGTCTCTGAAGTTCTGGAGAACCCGCTTCCTGCTCCTGCCAGCCTGTGTGACTGCCACCAAACGCATCACAGAAGGGGAGGTCCACTGCGACATCTACGGTGACAGGCCGCGTGCAGATGAGGATGAGTGGCAGCTCCTGGATGGCTTCATCCGCTTTGTGGAGGGCTTGAACCGGATCCGCAGGCGTCATCGCTCAGACCGCATGATGCGGGTGAGGTCTTGGGTGTGGGGGGGTGACCTTGTGGACTGTGCCTTCTCTGGGATACAGGATCTGTTTCCTCCTCCTCCTCTCAGGAGCCAGAGATGTCTGCCAGTTTATTTACTCCACAACTGCCTGGCATTTATCTTAAATCCCAAAGAGTGAGTCTTCCTCCACTCGAGATGGAGGAGGGAGAGTTAGGGTACAATGGTGACTGGGCCACATTGGTGGCTTGAACTTCCTCTCTTAGCTGAGACAGTGGCTTTGTGTTCCCAGGTAGGACCAGTATTAAACCTAGCTGCTTGTGTTGTACAGTTGCTGAAGTGCTGAATGGAACCTCATATGAGGTTAATGTGAGCATTCTTCCTTATTTGTCTGTCACTTTAAGAGTTTCCAGAACCCTTGGTTCTTCATTTCAGTCACTCAGTATTGCTACCCTATGGGATGTTTGAGAACTACCTAGCCAATACAGGGCAGATTTAGAATTCAGCACTGTTTTGTTTAAATTAACATACAGTTAAAAAATTTTTAAACAAAGCTTTGCTAGGGAATGTAGCTCAGAGACAGAGTGCTTGCCTGAAGTTTGAGAGGCACTGGGTTTTATCCACAGTACTGGAAACAAAAGGGAGTCAGGGAAGTTCCATTCTATGGGACTTTGCTGCCATATTTCCCCATCTCTACCACCCTAGTAACCAAGAGCCCCTCCTTTTTTTTGGTGCTGGTCCTGGAGCTTGAACTCAAGGACTGGACACTGTCTCTGATCTTTTTTGTTGTTGTTGTTGTTGGTTATAGGACTTGAACTCGGGGCCTGGGTGCTGTCCCTCAGGTCTTCAGCCCAAGGCTAGTGCTCTGCCACTTGAGCCACAGTGCCACTTCTGGTTTTCTGGTAGTTTATTGGAGATAAAAGTCTCATAGACTTTCCTGCCCAGCCTGGCTTTGAACCGCAATCCTCAGATCTCAGCCTCCTGAGTGTCTAAGATTATAGGTGTGAGCCACCGGCGCCTGGCTATTTCTGAACTTTTATACTCAAGGCTAGCACTTTACCACTTGACTCATAGCTCCACTCTGGCTGTTTTTTTGGTAGTTAATTGGAGATAGAGTCTCATGGAGTTTCCTGACCTGACTGGCTTTGAACCAGGATCCTTAGATCTCAGCATCCTGAGTGGCTAGGATTACAGGTGTGAGCTGCTGGTATCTAGCTTCGTGGGCCCTTTGAGTATCAACATACTTCCGTCTTTTCCAAATGTCACAAAAATATAACATAAAACTGACCTTCTTTCATCAAATATCATGCTTTGTGTTGCAGTATCAGAATCATTATAAGCAGTTTTTGTGTCAGTAATCCATTATCAGTTCTGAGTATAACCTCACGCTCAGTATTTTTTTCT
>NW_012267239.1:1698950-1699421 GCF_000151885.1 Dipodomys ordii | reverse complement strand
TGAACCTCAGTTTCTTCTTTCATTTATTAAACCCTGAGAAACCTGTGTTAACTGGGTTCCCAGCAGCCTGCGCTGTGGTCTGAGTGGTCCACTGGGAGAGCCCACAGGGGGCTGAATGATCTTGTCTCCTCTTCTCTTTAGAAAGGGACCACCATGAAAGGCTTGCAGATGCCTGGGCCCATTTCCACGCACTCCCTTGAGTCAACAGCCCCCACAGTTGTGAAGAAGGGAACCTCAGCTCTGTCTGCCCTGTTGGAGATGGAGGCCAGTCAGAAGTAAGTGCCTGGTTGGAGAAGGACCTGTCATCCACCACCCCCTGTAGGCTCCAGTGTTTTCAGTGCCCTATTCATACCCCTGAATAAGATACAGTGTGAGCCGGGCGCTGGTGGCTTACGCCTGTAATCCTAGCTACTCAGGAGGCTGAGGTCTGAGGATCGCGGTTCAAAGCCAGCCCGGGCAGGAGAGACCGTG
>NW_012267239.1:1666645-1697818 GCF_000151885.1 Dipodomys ordii | reverse complement strand
CCGGTCGTGGGCCTGAACTCTGGGCCTGAAGGCTGTCCCTCAGCTCTTCAGCTCAAGGGTAACACTCTACCACTTAAGCCACAATGCCACTTGCAGCTTTTTCTGCTTATGTGGTGCTGAGGAATTGAACCTAGGGCCTCATGTATGCACTCTACCACTGAGCCATCTTCCCAGCCCTACAAAGGGAATTTTATTATGACATTTCAACACATGTAAACAATGTACTGCCATCAACCTCATCCCCTCCATCACTCTACCCACTCTTTTGTGTATGTGCATGGGCATGTGCATGCGTGTGTGCATACATGCTGATTCTGGGGCTTGAACTCAGACCTGGGCACTGTCCCTGAGTTTTTTGGGTTTTTTTTTTCCCTGTGCATTATGGGTCCTGGGCATTGTCCCTTAGCTCTTCTGTTCAAGGCTAACTAACACTCCACCACTTGAGTGGAAAAAGCCACTTCTGGCTTTTTCTGTTTATGTGATGCTGAGGAATGGAACCCAGGGCCTTATGCATGCAAGGCAAGCACTCTACCACTGAGCCACTTCCCAGCCCAACTACCTGGATTTTTATGTGTGAAAAACATATATAACATACATGATTCTATTATAGAATCATAGACAGTATAATAGACAGAATAATAGCATATAAAACCTAGGTTGGCTTTAAATAGCAAGAAACTCAGTTCACGTTTGTACTCAGCCATGAAGAGTAGAGGTGATAGGCTAAACTTTAGAAGAGGCATATACCTTTGGTTCTCTCTGTGATCTGAGATTTGTCTTGTGCCCTCAGTCATGACGTTTGGCTGTTGTTTTTGTTTTTTCCCCCTAAGCATTAGGGTATGTGGCTCCTTTATAAACAGTAACTGCTACAGTTGCCTGGACAGCTGTGGTACTACATCTTGCTTGGGGGTGGGGCAGGGAGAGCCTCCCGTGAAGTAGGATTGAAGTTGACCTTGAAGTGAAGCATTTACAAAGGGCCAGAGTGGGAAGTAGGACTTAGAGAAGAGACAAGTTGTTATACACAGGTGGAACCTGCTTATCTCATCCCTCATCCACTAGAATCAGTCCCCTTCAGTATGGCCTCAGTTGTGGGTTTACTCATCTTCCCTCTGACCTGTCTATATACCCTGAGGCTGTAAGGGTGCCTGACAGAGGTAGATGCACAGTGGATATTTGTGGAATGGCAGAGGTGAGGATGCTGGAGGTCTCTATAGATGAATGAAATGTACATTAGGGGAAAGTAGAAACCTGTCTCTCTGGTCTGAAGGTCTGGGTTGTACATAGTAGGAACCTTGTTAGACTTTCAGAGAGAACATGGATCCAAGGAGTGAGAGCATGAGCTATAGTGGGAAGTGTAGTTGGAAAGACTATAAGAAGCTGTCCTTTCACACTCATATAGGAGGTTTATTGTTGTTTTAATGGAAAATTTCAAACAGATGCCACAAAGTAGACAGACCAGTATAAGAAATCCCTCTTGGGGCTTGAAGGTGGCTTAGTGGTAGAGTGTGTGCCTTGCATGCATGAGGCCCTGGGTTCAATTCCTCAGTACCACATAAGCAAAAAGAAAAAAGCCGGAAGTGGCGCTGTGGCTCAAGTGGTAGAGCACTAGCCTTGAGCTGAAGAGCTGAGGGACAGCGCCCAGGCCCAGAGTTCAGGCCCCATGACCGGACCCAAAAAAAAAAAATCCCTCTCTACCTGTCACCTGGCTTCAGTGATCATCAACTCATGCCAGTCTTGTTTCATTTATATTTCCCCTGAGTTCATTTTTCCTTTAATTTTCCCCCCTCAAACCCCAAACATCATATTCTTTCATTTGTAATATTATAGAAAGAATGCCTTAAAAAATCTTCTTTTTAAAAAACCCAAATGAGAATATTATAAGTTTCCAAAAATTTATAAATCCAAGCTGGATGCTGGTGGTGGCTCATGTCTGTAATCCTAGCTACTCAGGAAGCTGAGATCTGAGGGCCATAGTTCAAAGCCAATCCAGGCAGGAAAGTACTTGAGACTCCAATTAAACACCAGAAAACTGGAAGTGATACTGTGGCCCAAAGTAGTAGAATATTAGCCTTGAGCACAAAGAGGCTCAGGGACAATGCCTGGGCTCCAAGTTCAAGCCCCATAACTGACTAAAAAAGGAAAGAAATTACAAATCTTGATATCATGAAATATACAGTTGGTGTCTTTGGTAATATTTTCTTCAGAGATGAGCCCCATGTATAGGAAGGCTTGGTAGGAGAGTGCGAGGAGGGAGAAGATGATTATGACCTACCTGGAAAGGAAGGGGCATGGATAGAGGTGAAAAGTGCAGCCGGGGCCCAGAGGACAGCCCAAGAGAGGGAAAGAAGCAGCAAGAGCAGGAGGGGCTTATATAAGACAGAAAACACTAAGTTCTTTTCCAAAAATATCTTTATCAGACTCAGGAAAGACCCCAGCACTCTGCCTGGCAGGCTCTCCCTACATCTCATCTTAGACTTTTCCCACTGGAAAAGAGAAGGAGGAACATATGTCACTGGAAGGGGTGTGAAGCTGGTGGTGGAGAGAGTGAAGGGATCTTATTTTAATTTGCCAGTGTATCATCATCTCAGTAAGTACCTAGGAGGCTCTTTCTGCTCACAGTGGCTGAAGAAGGCCATCTGAGGGAGCAGCATCCCCTCTGAGGGTGATACTCTCAGCCAACTCCACCTCAGGAGGCAGGATAGAGATCTGAGACTTCTTCCTTACCCAAGATTACTGCTCCTGGGTGATGTGCTAGGTTTTCACAAAGCTGGAGGTAGAATAAAGGGAGCCAGATTTTTTTTTTTTGTAAGGCTTGTTCACATAGCATTTTAAAAAATTTATGTGCTTTTCTTTTTCTTCTACTATTTCAAGTATGTTCAGTTGTATTTATAATGAAAAACAATGTTATGGCATCACCAAAGAGAGCTTTGAAGATTGTATCTCGGGGATGGATGAGAATGTTGAAAGGGGTGACATTGATCAAGGTGCACTGTATTTATTTTATTTATTTTTTGTTGTTGGTCATGGGGCTTGAACTCTGGGTCTGGGCACTGTCTCTCAGTTCTTCAGCTCAAGGAAGCACTCTACCACTTGAGCCACAGTACCACTTCTGATTTTCAGGTGTTTTATTGGAGATAAAAGAGTCTCACGGAGTTTCCTGCTCAGGCTGGCTTTGAACTGTGATCCTCAGCCTCCTGAGTAGTTAGAATTACGGCGTGAGCCATTGGTGCTCGGCTTGATGCGTTGTATTTTTTGGGGGGGAGGGGAGGTCCGGTAGTGGAGCCTGAACTCTGGGCCTGGGTGCTGTCCCTCAGCTCTTCAGCTCAAGGCTAGCAACTCTACCACTTGAGCCATAGTGCCACTTCCAGCTTTTTTTCTTTTTGCTTATGTGGTGCTGAGGAATCAAACCCAAGGCCTCATGCATGCAAGGCAAGCGCTCTACCACTGAGCCACCTTCCCAACCCGATGCATTATATTTATAAACTGCTTTGTTGCATGGCAACTCCTTTGTGCAACTATTTAAAAATTATACAAATAAAAAAAGGGGGAAAAACATCTGTTTCTCAGCCAGATGCTGGTAGCCTGTACTCATAGCTGCTTAGAAAACCAAGATTGTTCAGAGCCAATCTGGGCAAACACCCAAGAGACTCTTATCTCCAGTTAACCACCAATAAAGCTGGAAGTGGGAGTATATTTAAGTGGTAGAGTACCAACTTTGAGCAAGAAACTAAAGGACAGATCAGGTCCTATGTTCCTGCCCCAGTACTAGCACACAAAAAAAAGTGTATTTCTAGCCTCGTCATTTTACCCTAACTCTGTTTATGGTTCTTTCCGGTTTTAACTATAGGCACAGGTGTTTGGTCAAACTCTGGTAGAAGACAGTCTTTAAGTCTTAGCTCTTTGCTGGTTAACAGCAGTGAGAATAGCCTGGACAGCAGGTGTTGGCAAGTGGTTGTCTCTGCTTTTAGTAGATAAGGATAACTTGATGATAGCCAAGTTCAGCCAGACAGGTGAGGTGTTCATGCCTATCCAGACTGGCTCTGGTGTGTGTGTGTGTGTGTGTGTCTTAGAGCTTGAACTACCTGGATGCTGTTCCTGAGCTTTTTTGCTCTAAGCTAGTGCTTTACTATTGAGTCACAGCTCCTTATCTGGCTTTTTGGTGATTAATTAGAGATAAGAATCTCATAGACTTTCCTTTACGGGCTGGCTTTGAACCTTGATGCTCAGATGTCAGCCTCATGAATAGTTAGTATTACATGCATGAGCTGCTGACACCTGGCTCTGAGCTCCTTTTATAATGTTCCCAGCTACCAAAATATAAAGTCCCCTATGGGGGGTTTAGGTAGTAACTCAAATGTCTACGGCAGAAGTATAGTTGGTCCTCTATGTCTGTGGGTGCTACATTAGTGAATTCATCCAAAACATTATGAAAAAAAGGTTGTTGTCTATACTAATCATATATTGACTTTTAAAAAAATTTTCCCTAAGCCATACAGTATACCAATTTACATAGCATTTAAATTGTTTTAGGTATTATAAGTAACCTGAAGATGGCTTAAAGTGTACAGAAGACCATGTGGAGCTGGGTCCAATGACTCACACCTGTAATTCTAACTTCTCAGGAGGCTGAGATCCGAGGATCACGGTTTGAAGCCAGACCGGGCAGAAAAGTCTCTGAGACTCTAATCTCCAATTAACCACTCAAAATGCAGAAGTGGCACTGTGACTCAAGTGGTAGAGTGCTAGCCTTGAGCACAGAGAGGCTCAAGGACAGAGCCCATGCTCTGAGTTCAACAACAACAACAACAACAAAAGTGAACATGTGGAGACTCTATACAAATAAATACTTGACTGTTGTATAAAAGGAAATTGAGCATCCTTAGATTTTGGTTCTAGAGAACCAGGTTCTAGGCTTCTAGCGAACTTAGAACCAGTCTTCTGTGCTGAGGGAGGGCTCTGTATATTGCAATTATAATGAAGCACTTTAACACTATCATATGAACTTTCAGAAACTTACCAGACAAGAATACAGTGATATATTAAAACAATTTAACTTAAATTAAAATAGTTCATAATATTAGAATGAAAAAATGGAAAGTGAACATGAAAGTATGACATTATTTCCATACAGCAGGACTGAGATGGAGTGAGATTTCCTAAGAAAACTATATTTGTCTAGGGTTTTTTTTTTGGTTGGTTGTGGGGCTTGAACTCTGGGCCTGGGCGCTTTCCCTGCGCTCTTCAGCTCAAGGTGAGTACTCTACTGCTTGAGCCACAGTACCACTTCCAGTTTTCTAATGGTTTATTGGAGATAAGAGTCTCACAGAGTTTCCTGCCCAGGCTGGCTTTGAACCGTGATCCTCAGATCTCAGCCTCCTGAGTAGCTAGGATTACAGGCGTGAGCCACCGGTCCCCTACATTTTTGTCTAGTTTTATGACATAATATCTGTTAGATTTGTATGTTTGAGAGAAGAAAGGGGTGTGACTACGTATGTTTGAAGGAACATGAATCTTTTCAAAATACATAGTTAACATATGCATTTAGTTTATACTGCATATTAATGTAGCCCTGATTTTCAGAATGTGCTTTTGTTGATATATTTAACAGAAAGTGAGATAAGGTCTTCCCATAGAACTAAACAAATGGTATTTGTGGATAGAGTCATTCAGACTATATCATTTGCCCTTTTAAAGCAGGTTGTGATAGATGGGGCCTCACTCTATGGGTAGGCTGTCCTCATACTCCTAGGCCCAAGTAATCATCTTACCTTAGCTTTCTGAGATGCTGAAACTACAGGAATATACCACTGCGTCTAGCCTACAATGCTTTCTAAATTGAGTTGTTTTCTGATTGATTGTGGAGGATAGCTTAATGAAATGAAGGTTATTACATAGGGCCTGGAGGAGAAACAAGGCAGAATGTGGGTGCCAAGGATGACAGTAGAGCTGTCTCCATGTTGAGTAATGTAGATCCTTTTCCAGGGGTCTGTCAACAAGCTATAGTTATGTGTTTCTTTCCTCAGGTGCCTAGGAGAACAGCAGGCAGCTGCTCATGGTGGGAAGAGTGCCACCCAGCCAGTGGAGAACAGCAGCGTTGCCATGACTCCCACCTACGTGGACAGCCCACGAAAGGTAAAGGCAGTCACTTTATGGGAGATGGGGAGGATTGTCATGTGATCTCAGGGACCCAATGCAGAGGTAGAATGGATTGCCATCCAAATCCAGGATTGATTGTTCCAAAGCTTTGGATGTATTTTAACACAGACCCTTTTAAGGTTCTGTCTCTGCCTTTATTGAGGAACTTTCTTGTTTATAGTAGTTCATAGCTAACTTCTAATTAAGTACAGATATAGAGCAGTTGAGCTAAACTCTGTTGGTTCAGACCTGAGACCTCCCTTGCACTTGGAAACTGACCATCTGGTTTTTCTTCAATGTCATTATTTCCTTTCCTAGAGGGGAGTAGGAAGATACTGAGGCACCTTACACAAGAGTTTACTCTTCTTTGATAGTAGAATTCCTATCAGTTTTCTTTTTTTTAAGAAAATTGTTATTATAAAAGTGATGTACAATGCCGGGCGCTGGTGGCTCACGCCTGTAATCCTAGCTACTCAGGAGGCTGAGATCTGAGGATCGCGGTTCAAAGCCAGCCTGTGCAGGAGAGACAGTGAGACTCCTATCTCCAATAAACCACCAGAAAACCGGAAGTGGCACTGTAGCTCAAGTGGTAGAGCGCTCGCCTTGAGCTGAAGAGCTGAGGAACAGCGCCCAGGCCCAGAGTTCAAGCCTTGAGCTGAAGAGCTGAGGGACAGCGCCCAGGCCCAGAGTTCAAGCCCCACGACCGACAAAAAAAAAAAAGTGATGTACAGAGGGGTTACAGTTATATAAGTCAGGTAATACCTTTCTTTTTGAACAATGTCACCCCTTCACTCTCTCCTACTTTTTCCCTCCCGTCCCACCTACACTATCAGTTTTCTTAGATGGAAGAATATAGTCAAACTGTAAGCATTATTGAAAGGCAAGGTGAAAAAAAAAAAAAAAACCTCTGAGACTTTAGGCCTCTATAATGGCCAAGCCAGTACAGTGGCAAAAAACTGTTGGGCAGTTTTTTGGTGTCTTATAAGACCAATAGTCTTGTCTCTTTCAGTTCTATCTGCTGAGAAATCCAGACTCAGATCATTGTGCTGTGTGAGAGGGTAGGGTGTGCTAACTGTGCATTCGCTGATCTGGTCCCTACTTCTGGGAGATGAAAGAGATTTAGTGCATGTATTTTATATTTAAAATTGCAGTCAAATGATGTATCCATCCTTGTATTTATTTTATTCATATGTCATAAAAGTTTCCCACCACATTAAATATTTTTCAAAAGTACGATTTATCTTTTTCAGTGTTAGTGATTAAACCCAGGGCCTGGCACAAGCTAGGCAAGCACTCTTATTACTGAGCTAAAATCTATAGCCTCCAAAATTAGTTTTAAAAGTAGGTTTTTAAAAATAGTTGTGGGCTGAGTGTGTAAGTCAGTGGTAGAATGCTCATTTATCATGTTCAAGGCCCTACATTCAATCACAAGCACCACCAAAAGAAAATAAAACTGTTTCATAATATGAATAATACTTTCATTTAGAACTTTTTTTGTTAAAAATGTTGATAGTTTCTCATTTTAAAGCTAATTCGGCAACTCTGTAAAGTATAATCTACAGTGTATTACTTAACACTACTTGTAATATAAGGGATAGTTTGTAATTATAAGGAATGAGCTGCTTTATAATAATTACTTGATTGTATCTGATCATTTCCTTAGTTTTAGCATAAATTGCTAGAATCACATGACTAGTTGGAGGGGTGAAAAATCTGAAGAAAATTATTAAATGGAGGTTTCAGGTGGTCTTAAAGAGTCTGTAGAACAGAGGTCAGCAAACTTGAGTGAGTATTTCAGGCTTTGTAGGCAAAGAGGCAAAAATGAATTTGTTGTATAGGTTCTAGACATCTATTCTTTGCTCACAGGCTGTAAAAAACAAATACTGGCCAGACCTGGCCTGCAAGTTGTAGTTTGTTGGTCCCTTCTCTAGGGAGTGTCATTAAAGCAAAAGTCTGTGTGCAGATAATGTTGTATTTTTTTCACTTTACCTCATTCATATGTACATAACTCTCAGCACCATCAGCTCTTCTGTTGTTTCATGTTCTGGCATGGAAGGGACAGGAATCAAAGTAATCAATGAATCTGTGTGTGCTGTCCACAAGTTTTTTTTTTTTTTTAAACCTCTGCTCATGGTCATCTCTTAGGACTAGACATAATACCAAGATAGACAGCAAAGTAGAAGAATTATAGAGAGTTTGCAATGTACTGGATACCAAATATTAGGTTAGAGAACATTCTCCTGATACTCCAATTGAGCCCTGAAACCTATACATAGGACTAGATGTTCAGGGAGGCAGAAGCTAAAGTTCTATGAGATGCCCTACTGGCTTGCTCAGAAATCCCTTGCCCTGTCTGCAGCCAACACTTCCTGTTAATGGATGGAGGAGGAGCACCTGCATCTGCATCCCCACAACCATGCCTCTCCACAGTTTCTTACTTTCATTTGCAATGGCTGATGGGAAATGACAGCAATGTTATTCAAAACAAGCCCTCGAAGGTTTCAGACTTCCAACCAAAGAAAAGTTGCAGGACAGGGACCTTGGACAAGTGCCACCTCTGAATTTCAGCGTACCAAGTAAAAAAAAGATTTTGAAGGGAGAGATCTTTGGAAAAGTTCTCAGTGTCATTTCTGTTTCTAACATGGACGTCACCAGTGAGTAGACTGGAAGTCATTTCAGGAAGCCCCTCACATCAGTGCTTGAGCCCTTAACATTTTACATGTCTCGGCTTTGTGATTTTGTTACACAAGCAGAGGAGAAGGTAAACCTGCCTCTGTACCCTCTGTGTGCTCAGAAGATTAAGCGAGACTTCTTGCTGCATTGAATCCTCTTCTCCCCGCTGGCTGCAGTAACAGGCAGAAGAACCCTTAGGCCTCAGTGTTTCTTTCCCAGAGGGCTGCTGCATACTCAGCCAGGCGGGAGGCCAGGATGTTGCCACTGCAACCTTTATCCTGCCATTCCTGCCAAGCTGCTCTGTAGTCTTACCCTCTTCCTTGCCATAGATCTGAAAGAATTTCAGAGCTATGCGAGAGGATAAAAGCATCCAAGCCACACTCTTGGCAGAATGGAGGGAGCTTGGACACACCTTCTCACCCAAGTGCTTTCTCCCACAAAGTGGGATGTTCTATCAGGGAAGGTGTGAGTCCCTTCTCATGCTTCGCATTTGGATTTTATCTCTGGATAAATCGTCCCTCCCTCCCTCCTTCCCTTCTCTCTCCCTTCCTTCCTTTCTTTCCTTTTCTTTTTCTTTCTTCTCTTTCTCTTCCTGTCTTTGTTCTTCCTTCCTTCCCTCTCTCCTTCCCTTCCCTCCTTTCTTTCTTCCTTCCTTTCTCTTTCCCTTCTTTCCTTCCTCCCTTCCTTTCTTTCACTTTTTCCTTCCTCCCTTCCTTCCTTCCTTCCTTCTTTTCTCTTTTCCTTCCTTCTTCCTCCATTCCTTTCCCTTTCTTTTCCTTCCTTCCTTCCTTCCCCTCTCTCTTGTTCTTTCTTTTCCTCCCCTTCCTCTTTCTCATCTTCTCCTTCTATCTTTTTTCTTTCCTTCCTTTTCTTGATATCCCTCTTATGTTCTTGTTTCTCTCCTTCCTTCCTTGTTTTTATTCATTTGTTTGTCTATTTTTTTTCACACCCTCCCTGCCCTTCCCCTGATGGTTAACCACTGTACGTACTCCACTTCTTCACTGCCTTGCGCCTGCTGTTGCTGCTGCTGTTGCTGCTGCTGCCATTGTCACTTCCTCCTCCTCTGACTTCAGGATGGGGCCTTCTTTATGGAGTTTGTCCGCAGCCCACGCACAGCATCGTCCGCCTTCTACCCTCAGGTTAGTCAAATCCCATGACTCTGCAGCCTGTGCATGCTGGGCCCCTTGGCAGAAGCCACAAGCTGGCCTTCTGTTCATCACTGAGCAGATGGAATTGGGTTGAATCTGGAGCTTGAGGGCCAGCCGAAATGGAATGTGGTGTCTGTGGTGTATATTTGCTTCCATGTCATTCACAGCGACAAGGGTAATGGAAGAGATTCATGCAAAAAAAGCAAAGGATCACACTGGTGTTGAACCCAGTATTTCTTCATTGCTACTGTGTGGCTGGTTTGCCTGGTGCCATGAATCTCACCACATCATTATCTTCCCTTGAAGGTTTCATAAGCAACATGAGACATGTATACTTAGGGACAAACACTCAGTTTTCTCCTCCTAGTACAACCAGATACATTTATAACAGTGTGGCAGGAAGTGGTGAAAAACAGCCAGCATTTATAAATAGGCGGGTGCTCTGTCATAGGCTAACGGTATATAACCGAGGATAGTTTGCTTGCCTGCCTGCTACGCTTCACTTAACTCGTTTGTCAAAGAAAATATTTGGACCAGATCTTTAAGAGCCTTCACTTACTATGTGTCAAACGTGTGTGTTGTTTCATTTCTTTTCAGAGCCTATCCTGTGAGAGAAGTAAATGTGTGATGCTAATTTTTCAAATGAAGAATGAGGGACAAAGATACTGTTTTTTGTTTTTGTTTTTTGTTAGTCATGGGGCTTGAACTCTAGGCTTGGGCACTGTCTCTGCGCTCTTCAGCTCAAGGCGAGAGCGTTCTACTGCTTGAGCCACAGCGTCACTTCTGGTTTTCTGGTGGTTTATTAGAAATAAGTGTCTCATGGACTTTTCTGCCCAGGCTGGCTTTGAACCTCGATCCTCAGATCTCAGCCTCCTGAGTAGCTAGGAGTACAGGCGTGAGCCACCAGCTAAAGATTCTGTTTTCTACAGTACAGTGTAGAGCTTTAAATCCAGGCCTCACAGATTTGACTCAGGACCCACTCTGTAATTAGCATTAGTAATTACTGTTTTGACAGATCCTTGGTGAATAGAAACAAGTCTTCCTTCCTTTATTGAAGCCTCTTAGTGTATATGAAATTGACTTAGTTACCATGAACCATTTTTAGACATCTGCATAGTGGAAAAGATTTACGTGCAGTCAGGCAGGGTGCCAGGTACCATGGCTCAAGCCTGTTATTTTAGCTACTGGGGAGGGGGAGATCAGGGATGGAAGTTTGAAGTCAGCCCAGGCATAAAAGTTCAAGAAGCTCCATCTCAAGCAATGACTGAATATATTTCTGAGTGCCTGCCACCCCAAGCTACAAGAGAAGCACAGTGACTGAATGCAGTAGCACATGCCTGTCATCTCAGTGACAAAGGGAAGCACAAATAAGAGGATCACAGTTCAGGCAATTTAGGTATAACTCAAGATCTGTTCTCAAAAATAGCCAATGCAAAAAGGGTCTGGTTATGTGGCTGAAGTCTTGCTTAACAAGCAAAAGACCTTGAATTCAAACCACAAAAAAAGGGAAATTAGGGCTGGGAAGGTGGCTCAGTGGTAGAGCGCTTGCCTTGCATGCCTGAGGCCCTGGGTTTAATTCCTCAGCACCACATAAGCAAAAAAGAAAAAATCCAGAAATGGCGCTGAGGCTCAAGTGGTAGAGCGCTAGCCTTGAGCTGAAGAGCTGAGGGACAGCATCCAGGCCCAAAGTTCAGGCCCCACAACCGGACCAAAAAAAAAAAAGGGGGGGGGGAATTAATACCTGTTGTGTATTCACTATGATGATATTTTGCAGACAAAATCTTTATAACAACCTATAAGGCCACAGATATTATCATTCTGTTTTGCAGATGAGAAAACTGAGATAGGAGCTAGTCAAAGGATACTCACCAGTGACTGCTGAAGCTCCATACCACACTGCCCATATATAATGGGAGGGTTAAAGGTTTAGTTAATCATGGAAACTTGCTTTTCTTAGATCAGAGGTTGCCCTGCCTGTCTGTGCAGGTCTTCAGGTATCTTGATGTCTACAGCTCCCTGTGACCCATGAGCCAGGCCACACCCTCCATTCCCACCAGGACCTCCGAGTTCTATTCTAAGCCTCTCTCATCTCTAAATGTAGGAGACCTACTATTTTTGGTTTGAAACAGACTTAGATCGATGTCTTTCGTCTTTTGCTTCCTGAGAGACTCCCTTGTGAGCAGTTTTAGATTGAGATTAGAATTTAACATAAAACAAATTATAATGTCAGTTGAATGCATCTCTTCCTGCTAGTGTCTATTCCCTATTCCTTCTGTCTCCTCTCCACCCTTATCCAGGACCTGGACATTCAGAGTATGCAGTGAGCCCTTTAAAAGAAATAAAAACAAATAAAAAACAAACAAACAAAAAAGGCCAGGCGCTGGTGGCTCACGCCTGTAATCCTAGCTACTCAGGAGGCTGAGATCTGAGGATCGCGGTTCAAAGCCAGCCCGGGCAGGAGAGACCATGAGACTCCTATCTCCAAAATCCACCAGGAAACCGGAAGTGGCGCTGTAGCTCAAGTGGTAGAGCGCTCGCCTTGAGCTGAAGAGCTGAGGGACAGCGCCCAGGCCCAGAGTTCAAGCCCCACGACTGACAAAAAAAAAAGAAAGAAAGAAAGATGTTGCTGGATGCCAGTGGCTCATGCCTGTCATTCTAGCTATTCAGGAGGCTGAGATCTGAGGATTGAGTTTTGAAGCCAACCCCAGGCAAGAAACTCTGTGAGACTCTTCTCTCCAATTAACTACTTAAAAAGCTGCAAGTGGATCTGTGGCTTAAGTTGTAGAGTACTAGTCTTGAGCAAAAGAGCTCAGGGATAGCACTCAGGCCCTGAGTTCAAGCCCAAGCGAGGCTCCAAAGAAAGAAAGAAAGATGCTATGGGTTTAAAGGCTGAGCCATGGAGTCTTTGGTATCTCTCCATGGTTACCACTGCAAGGACTGGTTGTGAATCCTTCCCCACCCATGTGCACTGACCTCTTCCAATCTTGGGTTTCTCTTCTATAGAATGAGACTAATTAATAATGGTGTTCTCAGAGGGTTGCTAGGAGAGAAAAATCACATGAAGCATCTTTGTGGTTGGCTCAGATCTAACTCATAGTAATTCTCCATAGTGTATCTGTATATGGAGGAGAAAGGCTTAATTAGTGGGTGGAAGAAGAGGTACAGAACAGTAAATGGGCTTGACTGACCCTTGGCTCTTTTCTCATTTGTGTGTGTGTGTGTGTGTGTGTGTGTGTGTGTGTGTGTGTGTGTGTGAGAGAGAGAGAGAGAAAATAGGCTTGAGCTTCTAACTGTGATGGTCCTGTTGGACTTTGGGAAGCAGGAAAGGCCTCAGTCTCCTGCAAATGTATTGCCATGTTTTCTTCTCCTCATAGCAGCAGCTTGCTGAGAGCTAGGGTTCTTGTCAGCCAAATGGGAGGTAGGGTGTCACTCCAGACCAGTTTTGCTAAGGTAAAGAAGTACCTGTCAAATTAAAGAACACAGCAGTGCACAGAAGGTTCTAGGTAATATGCCACCATTCCATCATTCTAATGGTAACAGATATGTCATCAGTTACATTATTTTCCTCTTTATATCTTATTCTCTGAGGGAAAAAAAATGAAACAACTTTTGGGGGGTGGGGACTTGTTGGTTGTGGGGTTTGAATTCAGGGTCTAGACACTCCCTGAGCTTTTCCAGCTCAAGGCTAGCACTCTACCACTTTGAGCCACAGCTCCACTTCGAGTTTTTAGGGGGTTAATTGGAGATAAGAGTCTCATGGACTTTCCTGCCTGGGCTGGCTTCAAACTGTGATCCTCAAATCTCAGTCTCCTGAGGAGCTTACAGGCATGAGCCACCAACATCTAGCTGGAAAATGTTTTTGTCATCACAAAACTTACATAAGAATTTAGAGGGCATAAGAAGCACTTTGGTCATGAAACTTTCCTCAGGAGTCAGCCTCATGATGTCTTCTGTCCATGGCTTGGTGCCAAGAGAGGCCCCTGCCACAAGAGACCTGAACCTCTTTCCTTCCTCTACTATTTGACCCCAATAGGTCTCTCACAAGAGACCTGGCAGTCAGCAGCCCGACCCAGCACATCTGGATTCCAATTGTGCATGGTAAGCATCTCTGAAGTCATCGCTTTCTTTTGGTCACCTCCATCTCCAGTGGACACAGCCCCCAGCCAGGCAATGGACCATATCTCACCATATCATAGCCTTTAGTAGCTACCTGTGTGGTCTTCCTGCTTCTACCCAGTGTGACCTGGACTCTACGGTCACCTTCTGAATGAAGTCTGGTTGTGTCAGCCCCCTCATTAAAACTTTCCAGGGCTTTCTTTGCTTTAGGATAAAGGTCTCTGCATAATTAATTAGAGCCCACTTTTCCCTCCAGCCTCTTCTGCATCTTCCTCACTCCGGTGATCTCCATGGCACTATTTCCTTCCCCCATAGTGCACATGCTGTCACTCACTGACCCCTCTTACCATGCTGAGTTAATTCCTGTTCATCCATTAGATATGTGTCATGGAGTTCCACAGCTCCTGTGTGCTTTTTTTTTTAAATCAGTATCTCTCATAGTTCTACTTTGCATGCCTATGTGGCTACTATGAGTCAGGAACTGAGTACTCTCTAACATTCTCTAACCTCTGCTCTGCAACCTGCAACCTTTAGTGGGTGCTTGTAGGGATTCCAGGTGTGTAGGACCATCTTGCGTCTAGGTCCTGTAAAGGAAATGAGGCAAATACATTTGTATGAGGCAAAACCTGGCAGCTACCAGGATAGGGGGCTAATAGAGACCCAGAGCATGGGAGTGGAGAGAATCAGGAAATGTGTAGCATTTGAAATGGCCTTTCAACATGGATGGAGTTTTTGATAGTGATGGGGGAAAAAACATCCTAAGGCCACAACACATGGATGAGATGATGTAAGCAGAGGTGGATTTATCTGGAGATGTCCATATGGTAATGGTGGGTGTCACTGTGACATCTCCACTCTGGCAGGGTCTTCATTGCCTTGTGGGTTGGTTCTCAAAGTGGTAGCCCATGGAGAGATGCAAGATTTTAGAGTCACAGAATAATGAAGTTGGAACTGTTCTCTAGGAAGGTACAAATGAGGGTGGCTCTCAGGTAGAGTTTTGGGGAGTGAGGCTGTGGTTACAGGGCTGTTTAGGAGGCTGTTCCAATCCTATCTGTCAGAGGGATGTCATCTTAGTTCTCTGAGACTTGCGTGTGCATCTACCGAGGGGAGGCAACAGGACCAGGCCTCGTTTTAGATAAGAAGTCATCAGAGAGCTATAGAGTTTGAACCTGGGCAAGTGGAAGGCTGAGTGTATCACTAACAGAGTGAAAGAGGAATGAGATAGAGAAGCGAGAGTCATGGGAGATGGATGGTGCTCATTGTTATTTTATCCTTTGTTTTTTCTCTAAATGTATTCTCTCCTCCTTTTCCCCCGTCTCATAAGGAATGATTCTGACTTATTTTCCTACAGGGAGTTGTCTTTAGTGTCACTCTTGTGGTTCATTGAATCTGGTATAGAAGGGATTTCTTTCTTTTCTTTTCTTTTCTGTCATAGTTCTTGAACTCTGGGTCTGGGTACTGTCCCTGAGCTTTTCAGCTCAAGGCAAGCGCTCTGCCACTTGAGCCACATCACCACTTTGGGTTTTCTGGTGGTTAATTGGAGATAAGAGTCTCCTGTCCGGGCTGGCTTTGAACCATGATCCTCAGAACTCAGCCTCCTGAGTAGCTAGGGTTACAGGCATGAGACACCGGCACCCGGCTAAAAGGGATTTCTGTGGTCCTGGGGATTTATTGTGAAGAACTGCCTCCCATCTGCCTCAGTTTAGAGGGCAGGAGTCCCTAGCTGCTCTGACAGAGGAGGTATACACAGGATTGAGCATGTTCTCTGGGCTCCTTTAGCTCTTATACCAGTGTGTCCTAGGAATGACAGTAGAAAGGACTATATACTTAATCACTGTAAAGATTTTTTTTTGCCAGTCCTGGGACTTGAACTCATGACCTGGGCATTGTGCCTGAGCTGCTTTTGCTCAAGGCTAGCACTCTGTCACTTGAGCCACAGTGCCACTTCTGGCTTTTTCTGTTTATGTGGTACTGAAGAATGTGGAACTGAGGGCTTCATGCATGCTAGGCAAGCACTCTATCACTAAGCCACATTCCTAGTCCAACTTTAAAGACCTTGAAGGAGACTGTTAGTGTATGTGTATGTGTGCGCACATGAACACTCTTACACGTGTGTACCTGTACCAGGGCTTGAGTTTAGGGCTTCTTGTTCTTGCTTTCTTTCTCATGGCTGGCACTCTACCACTTGAACCATACATCTACAGACTTCTCTACCTAGACTGGTCTCAAACTTCAACACTACAGGTCTCAGTCCTCTGAGTAGCTAGGGTAACAGGTGTGAGCCACTGGTACCCATTGTTTGTTTGTTTGTTCGTATACCTGTTGAGTGAATAAACCAGGATACTTTATTATGTTTTCTTGCTGGTTATTCTTAGATCCAGGTGTTAATTTTTTATTCTCCTGTAGGCATCGCTGGACCAAACAGTTGCTCCAGTGTTGGATGGCACCAGTTTGGGGGTAAGCGCAAGCCAATCTGTGGACAGAGGAAGCAGCCAGACCTTTGGGAGTTCCCAGAACTTAGGAGAACAGGCCTTCCCCTCTGGAAATCCCAGTGACAGCAGGTGAGAATTATTAAACTCATTCTCCATACGGTGGGAACAATTTAACCAAAGTTTCTGACTGCCAGAAATTATTTGTGGGACCCTGGGCAAGGCAGTCCTTCCCCAGAGCTGTATGATGGACTTATGACCTGTGCTCTAATCTCCCTTGCTCATAGGATAGCTAGGAGGTGTCCTTTGAGACATAGGAAGGTGTCAGGTCCCATGCAGGAGCACAGGGCTTCACAAAAGGGGCCCAGACCTGTCTGTTCTGGTCATCACAGTGCCTGTGGTGTGCTTGCACAAGATAGCATGCAGTCAGTAAGGAAGTGAACAGCGAATGAGTCATTTATTCTGGCCAAAGGTGACTGTTCTTTTTCTATTCATGAGTATCCAGAGAAGGATTTTGCCTGAGCCTCATTTGCTTTCAAAAGCGCCCTAGCTTTTTAAAATCTTGAAATGAATACATAATAACTGCACATATATATATATATATATATATTTTTTTTTTTTTTTTTTTTTTTTTTTTCGGTCGTGGGGCCTGAACTCTGGGCCTGGGCGCTGTCCCTCAGCTCTTCAGCTCAAGGCTAGCGCTCTACCACTTGAGCCACAGCGCCACTTCCGGCTTTTTTCTTATGTGGTGCTAAGGAATCGAACCCAGAGCCTCAGGCATGCAAGGCAAGCGCTCTACCACTGAGCCACCTTCCCAGCCCTAACTGCACATATTTATATAATATAAGGTAATGTACTCTGGCTTTTAAAGCCAACGTTAGTTTTGAGAAACTTTTTTTTTTGTCAGTCATGGGGCTGGAACTCAGGGCCTAGGTCTGTCCCAGAGCTCTTTTGCTCAAAGCTAGTGCTTTGAGCCATAGGGCCACTTCCAGTTTTTTAGTGGATAATTGGAAATAAGAGTCTCATAGGTGGGGGGGTAGGGGGGAGGCTGGGAAGGGATGTGAAGGATAAACAAAGGAGGAAGCTGCAATGCTTGGTAAGAAATGTACGCATTATCCTGCCCATGTAATTGTAACCCCTCTGTACAGTATATTCACAAATAAAATAAAATAAATTTAATAATAAAAAATAAATAAATAAATAAAAAGAGTCTCATAGGGACTTTTCTGCCCAGACCGGCTTTGAACCACAGATCTCCTGAGTAGCTAGGATTACAGGGATTGAGCCATCAGCATTTGGCTGAGAAATTTCTTTTTAACTTCTTTCCAGGCTATGCTTGCTTTAAAATAATTCTGCCCAATCTGTTCTTACTGCCTCACTGTACTGACTTGAGAGTCTTTGATAAATGATCTAAGAAACTTCTGTACCCCTTTCCCTGAGAGCAGACAATCCCATGGGTGCTCACCTGACCCCTGTCAGCAGTCACTTGGTTTCTTTTTTTCTTTTTCTTTTTTTTTTTTTTTGTCGGTCGTGGGGCTTGAACTCTGGGCTTGGGCGCTGTCCCTGTGCTCTTCAGCTCAAGGCTAGCGCTCTACAGCTTGAGCCATAGCGCCACTTCCGGTTTTCTAGTGGTTTATTGGAGATAAGAGTCTCACAGACTTTCTTGCCCGGGCTGGCTTTGAACCTCAATCCTCAGATCTCAGCCTTCTGAGTAGCTAGGGTTACAGGCGTGAGCCACTGGCGCCCGGCTCACTTGGTTTCTTTAATGTCATAAATCCTATGCTGGTTTTACCTTTGCCTCACATACCAGAGAACAGTCATTCTAGCCAATAGAGGTGATAATCACTTCAGTTCTAGGACGAAAAGAAAAACCATAGATGTGTAGCCTGGAAGTGAGAAGACCAAAAATGACCAGACAGGCAGAATCAGGACCAAAGACTGAAAATAACAGAAAGCAGATTTCATTTCTGGCCAAGGAATTAGCATGACGAGGGGCACCAGTGCACCAAAATGGGCTATATTTAGAGGAGCCTTTGAGAATGTTCCTGCTCGGAGGACACCCTCTTGCTCAAACTCATGGGCTCAGTAGAAACTTGGCATTAGGAGGAAATAAACTTTATGGGTCTTTACAGGTTTTTCCTAGCCTGAGGTTCTGGTTTTTATTTTTTTGATGTGATGTTGGGATTGAGTCTAGCGCCTTGTGCATGTTAGGCAAGTGCTATACCAGTGAGCCACACCCTTAGCCCCAAAATGTTGTGTGTGGGATGAAGGAAAGGAAGAGATTCTGAAGAGTTTGAGAGGCTTCTGGTCAAGCCTAGGACAACCCAGTTTAAGTGGTCCATTCAACTGCTGAGTATTGTGTGTGTGTGTGTGTGTGTATGAGAAAGGGGGGAAGGAGGGAGGGAGAGAGAGAGAAAGAGAGAGAGAGTGGCCTGGAACTGGAGATCCTCAAGCCTCAGTATCCTCTAAGTGCTGGGATTACAGGCATGCGCTGCCATGCCTGACTTGAGCGTGTTCCAAGGCACTGTCACATGATTAAGAGCAAACTGGAGCAGTATGAGGTAGAAAGCTCTGGGCTTTGGATGGTAGCTGACCCGAATTCTAATCCAGATCCTGATGTTTCTCTTCTCAGCTCTTTGGCCTTCACCAGCTCCTTGAACCAACCTGAGTTTCAAAGAGTCAAAGCTATTGTTGTAGTCTTTAGTATTGTTTCCCATTTGGGGCTATATGACTAGACTATCCATCCTGTACTTACTATCATACACATTAGCCTCACAACTACTCTGAAAATGCATCATTCACACATTTCAAAGGAGGAAACAGGCTTTAAAAAAGCCAGAGGAGCCGGGCACTGGTGGCTCATGCCTGTAATCCTAGCTACTCAGGAGGCTGAGATCTGGGATCATGGTTCAAAACCAGCCGGGGCAGGAAAAGTCCATGAGACTCTAATCTCCAGTAAACCACTCAGGAAACCAGAAGTGGTGCTGTGGCTCAAGTGGTAGAGTGCTAGCCTTGAGCTGAAGAGCTAAGGGACAGCGCCCAGGCCCAGAGTTCAAGCCCCACGAGTGACCAAAAAAAAAAAAAAAAAAAGCCAGAGGTCGGGTAGCTGGTGGTTGAGGATACTGAGATTCCAGCCTCTACGCTTTGGGTTAAGACTGACAAAATGACATGTGAAAAGATGTCAGACTAAAATCCAAGAGCAGTACAAGAAGATTTCTTGAAAATGCTTGGGCCTGAAGCATATTATTAACAGGGAGAGATGCTTATTCAGGGCAGGTGGATTTAGACCTGAGCCCACTTTATATTCTGCTTTTTTTTTTTTTTAAGTAGGAAACCACCCATGAACTACTGACCACCTGTGTACCCTTTTGTTTTGTGCCCCTCTGTGTTACAGCTCTCAGCAGCAGGCGACAAGCTGTTTAACGTCATCCTCCACTCTGGTGGAGATCCTGGAAGCCATGAAGCACTCCTCGTAAGTGGCTCATCACATTACACATGGTACAGAGGCAGGAGGTCATACAAGGCCTAGGCCACATCAGTGCTCAGGTAGTGTGGAGCCCTACTCAGCTCTGCTCTTCACCAGCTGTGGCAAGTTACTCCTTTTTTTTTGGTCAGTTGTGGGGCTTGAACTCTGGGCCTGGGCACTGTTCCTGAGCTCTTCTGCTCAAGGCAAGCACTACCACTTGAGCCACAGCACCATTTCCTACTCCTTTTTTTGGGAGGGAGTCATTTGTGGTGCTTGAACCCAGGGCCTGGGCACTTCCCTGTGTTCTTTTGCTCAAGGCAAAGGCTCTACCAGGTTGAGCCACAGCCTCACTTTTGTTTTCTGATGGTTCATTAAAGATAAGAGTCTTCTAGACTTTTCTGCCCAGGCTGCCTTTGAACCTTGATCCTCAGATCTGAGCCTCTTGAGTAGATAGGATTATAGGTGTGAGCCAGGTGCCCAGCTTTGTGGCAAGTTATTTCTCCAAGATCCATTACCTGGTTTATGTAGTGTTTTTTCTTTTATTTTTTTTAAGCTGTTAAGCGAATGGTTGATCAAAGGATTAAATTAAGTAGCTATGTCATACTCCTTGCCCCATAACTTTTTTTCTTTTCTTCTCTCTCTTTTTTTTTTTTGTGCTCATCCTGGGGCTTGAACTCAGGGCCTGGGCACTGTTCTTGAGCTTTGTTCAAGGCTAGTGCTCTACCACTTGCCCTGTAGCAACACTTCTGGCTTTTTCTGAATAGCTTATCGGGAATAAGAGTCTCACAGACTTTCTTGCCCCACGGGCTTCAAACCACAATCCTCAGATCTCAGCCTCCTGAGTAGCTAGGATTACAGGCATGAGCCACCAGAGCTTGGCTGGTGGCTGGAGATTTCTCTTGATCTAGAAATTGCTTTCTGAGTTTCTTCACTTCAGATAGTAAATGCTTTTTCTTCCTGCTTGTGGCCACTGGGAACACACATACCCTGCTCGCTGTGTTGGAACCCAGGACAGGAGTCCAGCTGCTCTCTGAACAGAAAGGCCTCTCACCGTGCTGCTTCGTCAGTGCTGAGGGGGTGCATTGGCTGATGAACAACGTGGAGGGGGTGCAGACACAGGCCATGGCCATTGACATCATGCAGGTGAGGCAGCAGGCTGGCCTGCAGAACTGCGTGCTCTGGTTCTTGGGGAACTAGGACCTGGCTTGGAAATAGTTACCTTTTCCAGTAACAAGCTCCATAATTGGGGTGAGGATCTGTTTTTAATAAATGTGAGGCCTATCAGAAATTTACAAAGGTTGGATATTCTTTGGAAATATATTTTAAAGACCTTAGAACTGGGTGTGGTGACACAAGCTTGTAATCCCAGCACTCAGAAGTGGAGGCAGGAAGATCAAAGGCAGCCTGGGCAACACAAGATTCTGTTTCGAAAGATCCAAAACTCCTTAAAAGTCTGCCCGGATTTACCAGAACTGAAATATTCTGGAAATAAGCTTCACAGTTTTTCCCCCACTTTAGTCAGTTTTTCCCCCACTTTAGTGTGTGTGCCTGTGTGTGTGTTGGTCTTGAGGCTTGAACTCAGGACCTGAGTGCTGTCCCTTAGCTTTTTTTACTTATGGCTAGTGCTCCACCACTTGAGCCACAGCTCTGCTTCTGGCTTTTTGGTGGTTCATTGGACATAAAGATTGTCACGGAGGCCAAACACCAGTGGTTTATGATTATAATCCTAACTACTCAGAAGGCTGAGATCTGAGGATTGTGGTTTGAAGCTAGTTAGAGCAAGAAAGTCTATCAGACTCTTATTTCCAATAAACTACCAAAAAGCCAGAAATAGAGCTGTTGCTGAAGTGGTAAAGTGCTAGCCTTTAGCTAAAGAAGCTCAGAGATAGTGCCCAAACTCTTGAGTTTAAACGCCCATACCAGCACACAAAAAATAAATAAAATTGCCATGCGCCAGTGATTCATGCTTATAATCCTAGCTACTCAGGAGATTGAGATCTAAGGATCACCATTCAAAGCCAGCCCAGGCAAGGAAAGCCCATGAGACTCTTCAATAAACTACTCAGAAAAAGTCAGAAATGGCATTGTGGTCCAAGTGTAGAATGCTAACCTTGAGCACAAAGAGACTCAGGGATAACACCGAGACCTTGAGTTCAAGCCGCAGGACAGGCAAAAATAAATAAATAAAAATAAAATAAAATGATGTGATATTTGCATGAAACCCAGGCATGTCTCTCAAATACTTTAATCTCAAGAATCCTTACAATACCTAATAGAATGTAAATGTTGTGGAACTAGTTATTATACTGTATTTTTAGGGAGTTATGACAAGAAAAAAGGGTCCATATGTGTTTAATGACGCAACTTTTTCTCTCTCTTTTTTTTTTTTTTTGGTCAATCACGGGGCTTGAACTCTGGGCCTGGGCGCTGTCCCTCAGCTCTTCATCTCAAGGCAAGCGCTCTACCACTGGAGCCACAGCACCACTTCCAGTTTTCTGGTGGTTAAATTGGAGATAAGACTCTCACGGACTTTCGTGCCCTGGCTGGTTTTGAACCAATCCTCAGATCTCAGCCTCCTGAGCAGCTAGGATTATAGGCATGAACCACTGATGCCCCGCCTTTCCAAATATCTTTGCTCTGTAATTGGTTGAATCCACAGAAACAGAGAGCTGAATGTATATGCAAGATTCAATTCTAGCTGTGGTTTCAGTCATCTTTAGGGAGGGGGGTCTTAGAAACCCATTCCTCTTGAAAATGTTAAGTTTGATAAACTCCAATGATGGTCCATCTGGATAATGTTTATACTTTGCTGTGTGTATAAAATATTTGATGGTGGGCTGGGAAGGTGGCTCAGTGGTAGAGTGCTTGCCTTGCATACATGAGGCCCTGACTTTGATTCCTCAGTACCACATAAGCAGAAAAAGCCGCAAGTGGTGCTATGGCTCAAATGGTAGAGCACTAGCCTTGAGCTGAAGAGCTGAGGGACAGTGCCCAGGCCCAGAGTTCAGGCCCCACGACCGGGGGAAAAAAAAAAGATAAAAAAGAAATATTTGATGGTAATAGCATGCATTAACATTTTGTGCTATAATCTACACCAGACAAATTGCACCGTGCATTCTTCTAGACTCCTCTGTGCAACCTAGCTTGACTCTCTGAGGTCCCTCTGGGTAAGTTTCAGAGTTTCATTGTTTTTCCTAGAAAATGTTGGAAGAGCAACTCATCACACATGCATCTGGTGAAGCCTGGCGTACCTTCATCTATGGCTTCTATTTCTACAAGATAGTGATGGACCGAGAGCCAGACCGAGGTCAGAGCCAAAGCAAATGCAGATGCCCCAGGGGGAGGGTTTTCCCTGGTGACTTGCTCTTCTACCTGACAGTGCTTCCTGAACTCCTTGTGTACCTTTGTAATCTGAGTTTACAGATCTATCAACTTCCTTGAGCCTTTGCACTTAATTTTAGTATAATCAGAGTGACAAGCATTTCTTAAGTTATAACATATTCTTATTGAGGACACTGTGGGTAAAAGATAAACCTTGAGGCCCAGGGACCTGGTGTGAGAAATTCTAAGGTCAGTTTTTGGGATTCTGTTTCTCTTTTCTTTTTCCTTTCCTTTCCTCTCCTTTCCCTTTCCTTTCCCTCTTCCTTCTCCCCCTCCTCTCCCTCCCCCTCCTCCTCTTCCTCCTCCCCCCTCCTCCCCCTCCTCCTCCCTCTCCTCCCCCTCATCCTCTTCCTCTTCTTTCTCCTCTTCCTCCTCCTCCTCCTCCAGCACTAAGACATGAACTCTGTGCATGATACTTTTGCTTACTGGCTGATGCTCTAACAACTGAGCCATGCCTAAGAAGCTCCTTGGGCTCTGTATTTATTTTTATTTATTTATTTATTTATTTTTGTCAGTCATGGGGCTTGAACTTTGGGCCTGGGCACTGTCCCTGCACTCTTCAGCTCAAGCCGAGCACTCTACCACTTGAGCCACAGTGCCACTTCCAGTTTTCTAGTGGTTTATTGGAGATAAGAGTTTCATGGATATTCCTGCCCAGGCTGGCTTTGAACCTCGATCCTCAGATCTCAGCCTCCTGAGTAGCTGGGATTACAGGCATTAGCCACCGGCACCGGCTTGGGCTGTTTTTTTTTTTTGGGCCGGTCATGGGGCCTGAACTCTGGGTCGGGGCGCTGTCCTTCAGCTCTTCAGCTCAAAGCTAGGCTCTACCACTGGAGCCACAGCACCACTTCCAGCTTTTTCTGTTTATGTGGTGCTGAGGAATCGAACCCAGGGCCTCATGCTTGCAAGGTATGCACTCTACCACTGAGCTACCTTCCCAGTTGGGCTCTGTTTTTAAATAAAGCACCCTACTTTACGTTGCTTGCAAGGTATGCACTCTACCACTGAGCTACCTTCCCAGTTGGGCTCTGTTTTTAAATAAAGCACCCTACTTTACGTTGACTTAGCCATTAGAATCACGTCAGGTGGGCTCCACTCTTATGAATCATGTGCTGGGTTTCCAAGCTTTGTTTCTTTCCCTAGGAAGTCTAGTAAGTGCTGGCAAGTTTTTCAAGACATGTCTTAGAGTTATCATTTGATATCTCCCCTAGGATAGAAAGTTCCATGATGCTACTGGGCTGGGAAGGTGGCTCAGTGGTAGAGCGCTTGCCTTGCATGCCTGAGGCCCTGGGTTCAATTCCTCAGCACCACATAAGCAAAAAGAAAAAAGCCAGAAGCGAAAAAGAAAGTTCCATGATGCTCAATTCTCTTATACAAAATGATGCAATATTTGCATATAACCTGTGTGTCACATCACCTGTGAAGTTTAAATCATTTCTTTTTTTTTGGGGGGGGGGTCCGGTCATGGGGCCTGAACTCTGGGCCTGCGCGCTGTCCCTCAGTTCTTCAGCTCAAGGCTAGTGCTCTACCACTTGAGCTACACAGTGCCACTTCCGGCTTTTTTCTTTTTGCTTATGTGGTACTGAGGAATCGAACCCAGGGCCTCATGTATACAAGGCAAGCGCTCTACCACTGAGCCACCTTCCCAGCCCGAGTTAAGTACAGATGCAGGTTGCTTTTCCCTCAGAATATTTTCCATATGTGGTTTATTGAATCTATGGATGTAGAACCCATGGGTCTAGAGATCTGTTTGGGTTTTTGTTTGCTTGGTTTTTTTTTTTTTTTTTTTTGGTTTTGGTGGGTTTTTGGGTTTGGGTTTTGGTGGTGAGAATCAAACCCAGAGCCTTGAACATGCTAGGAAAGTGGTTTGCTACTAAACTGTACTTCTTGTTTTTGTACATCTGCAACTACTGGGGAAGGGCGCACGCCTGGCGTGCGCAAGGCATCTGCAACTACTCTACAGCTGAGCCACACCCATAGTCTTTTTAGAAAAATGTGGAAAAGTGATCCCCAAGGGGTTGGAGGCGTGGGTCGGCTGGTAGAGTGTTAACCAATAAGCAAAAGAAGGCATCAGGTACTATTTGAGTCCCATTGATGCATTTCCCTTAAATTTGACCTGTTTCATCCTCAAATTAAAAACTAAAACAACAGCAACAAATATTTAGATTGTTACATTCTCTACTCTAACATTAGGAGTGGGAAATTGAGGATAAAATTATTTATTTATTTTTGGTTGGTCATGGGGCTTGAATTCTGGGCCCGAGCACTGGCCCTCAGCTCTTTAGCTCAAGGCTAGCACACTACCACTTGTGCCACAGTGCCTCTTCTGGCTTTTTCTTTTTTTTTTTTTTTGTTGGTCATGGGACTTGAACTCTGGGCCTGGGCGCTGTCCCTCAGCTCTTCAGCTCAAGGCGAGCGCCCTACCACTTGAGCTACAGCACCACTTCCTCTTCTGGCTTTTTCTGCTTATGTGGTGCTAAGGAATCAATCCCAGGGCCTCATGCATGTGAGGCAAACACTACCACTGAGCCTCCTTCCCAGCCCCAAATATTTTTTTAAAATAGGACTAAATTTCACATAACATAAAATTAACCATTTAAGGGGATATTTAGTAGTATATTTGTGGGTGTTGTATGAACAGCACCACTGTATTAGTTTCAGATCCTTTTTACCACCTTAAAATGGGTCCCTTACCCTGTTAGCCATCATTCCCCAGCTCTTCCTCCTCTTCTCCATCTAGGCAGCTTTTGTTCTCTAAAGATTTATATCCTCTGAACATCTCATACAAAAGGAGTTGAATAATGTATGGCCTTTTATGTCCAGTTTCTCTTACTGTGTGTGTTTTTAAGGTTCATCCACGTTGTCGCATGGGTCTGTACAAATGTTAGTGTTTGCAATGAGAATCCTTCACTCCCTTGTGCTCTTCCCCAGTGGCCATGCAGCAGCCCACGGCCACCTGGCACACGGCAGGGGTGGACGACTTTGCCAGCTTCCAGCGCAAATGGTTTGAAGTGGCCTTTGTGGCAGAAGAGCTCTTGCATTCGGAGATTCCTGCCTTCCTCCTGCCTTGGCTCCCCAGCCGGCCAGCCTCCTATGCTAGCAGACACAGCTCCTTCAGCCGCAGTTTTGGAGGACGTAGCCAGGCAGCCGCACTTTTAGGTATGTGTTCGCCCTGCTTTGAGTCTGGTGGCTGCATTTGGCAGGTGGCTGGGAGAGGATGGTAGCCAACAAAGATAATGATACCATGTGAACGAGGATTACAGCCACTGTGACTGTCACACTATCTATTAGCATTGAGGATTCCAGTGCTATCTTCCAACCAGCTGACAGTATTTAGCATCTCTCAAATCAGAGCATGGTATCTGTCAAACCCCTGTACCATAGGAGAGAATAGGAAAATTTTTACTTTTTTCTGAGAGAACCTTAGGATTTAGGGGATATAACTGGTACTCACAGTGTGTTTAGCTCCTCAGGGGCCTTTCCTACAATTCTAGCATCCTAGGTTCTCAGAAGAAGAAAGGGCCTAAAAGGTCATCCATTCCACATACTGGCAAGGCCTGAATCCCTCCCTTCATCTCTTCCTTCCAGGTCTGCTTGCCAAATTGAGGGATGTGAACTGAAAGTCTTTCCCCCTTTCTGTGGTTCTCTGACTCTAAGACAGGAATGAATATCTAGTGACCTTTTGATTGGAAATAGGACCTGTGTTCTAGAGGACCCAGCAATGGGCTGAGATGCGGGAGTCGGAAAATACATCCTCTGGATGAGATACCATAGGATTTTTTTTGGGGGGGGTCTGGTCATGGGACCTGAACTCTGGGCCTGGGTGCTGTCCCTCAGCTCTTCAGCTCAAGGCTAGCACTCTACCACTTGAGCCACAGCGCCACTTCCGGCTTTTTTCTTTTTGCTTATGTGGTGCTGAGGAATTGAACCCAGGGCCTCGTGCATGCAAGGCAAGCGCTCTACCACTGAGCCACCTTCCCAGCCCTACCATAGGATTTTTTAAGCCAGGTTGTAGCATACCTACAAGGTTAGTGTTCTATCACTTGAGCCACAGCTCTACGCCCATCCTGCACATCCTTTGGAAAGCAGGAAGCAACTGTGACATAGACCAAACTCCAGTGGAATGCCATGTTCTGCTTCATTCTCTGGTGAAGGCCCAGCTAGATAGAATCCTTGCCTAACTAGTAAAATGGAAACCTTAACAGCCAACACAGTTTCCAGAGCCTCAGGTTCACTGAGATCCTTCACCCTCATAGCTGCACCTGTAGGTGCTCAGTATTGCATATGAAAAGTGGAGAGGGCAGGAAAAGAGCCACAGGGGTGCAGAGCCGTCCTCCCTTTAACCCAACCTGGGAGGCGTTGAAGCAGGTGCCAGGCCAATGTGAAGTAAGGGACTGTTTTTAGAGCAGGACACATAAATGGTCAGAGGAGGCCCAATAGAAGGAAGCACTGTCCTCTGCCCTGTCCTGGCCCCTGGGCTCCTCCCATGCTTTTAACGATGTCATTTCTGGCTGCTCCAGCCCTGCCTGATGTGACAGTGCTAGTAAAAGCATCCATGCCAGGTTTCTGAGTGTTGATGAGTCAGACACTATACCAAGCAGAAAAGACCTTGTGTCATCCCAGTCCTGCAACAGGATGACTAAAACATTAGAGTTCTGGAGACTGATTCTTAGTTTGTCTAATGCTCTGGTTCTGCATCTACTGGATGCTAGAGCTGGAGTTTAGTCTCAGGATCACCTGGCCTTAAAGCCTGAGCTCTACTGCACCTGGATCGGTTAGGACTTCAGGTGATTCATACAATAGTCAGGTTCAGGAACAACTAACTGCTGCCCTTGCTATAAAAGCATAGCTGTCTCAGTGTGGCTTCTCTTCTCTCTCTGCCACCCTGCATGTCTTTCCTGCAATTCCACCTATGTCCTAGATCCAGCCACTGGGATCCCCACCAGGGTCTACAGCTAGTTGGTCTTGTCTCCATCATCTTTCTAGTCTCCATCATCCATTGCATGTCTTCACTTGCCTCATTGCACAACTTAGAGCCACTAAGCCTCCAGCCACTGCCCCCAAACCCATCCTTAGTGTTCTATGTCCCTGAGCAAATAGAAGCTTTTAGAAGTGAATTCCCAGCTGGGTGCTGGCGGCTCATGCCTGGGATCCTAGAGACTCAGAAGGCTGAGAGCTGAGGATCCCGGTTCAAAGCCAGCCCAGGCAGGAAAGTCTATGAGATTCTTATCTCCAATTAACTACCAGAAAACCAGAAGTGGTGCTGTGGTTCAAAGTGGTAGAGCACTAGCCTTGAGCACAAAAGCTCAGGGACAGTGCCAGGCCCTGAGTTCAAGCCCAATGACTGACCAAAAGAAGAAGAAGAGAAGGAAAAGGAGAAGGAGAAGAAGAAGGAAGAGGAGGAGAGGGAGGGGGAGGGGAGAAGAAGAAAGAAAAAATTTCCTATTTGCCCTCACTAGTAGCTGTGTGGTAAAGTGAAGGGGAGGGAGTCCTGAGGATTTCTGGGGCACTGTTCCCCACTGTCCCAGATATTCTCAGGGGCTTCCTCACTCACTCCTAGTTCTCCTCTGAGGTCACACAGGAGTGAGACCTTCCCTAGCCCCACCCTCCACTCCCTGGGCCACTGAGACTCAGCTTCTTTGTCTCCTTTGCTCTCATCACTACCTGACATTCTGTTTGTACAGCCTGTGTGTTTTTCTACTTTCACAAGGATTTAAGCTATGGGATGAACTTTTGTTTCATTCAATATCTGTCTCTGTACCTAGAGACCGCTTGTCACCTAGTCAGCTTAACACATATCTGCTAGATGTGTGAAAGCATGAATGAACGTGGTTCGGCAGAACTGGGGGCATTGAATGGGTGCATTAGGTCTGGAATCAGCAAACTTTCTGACCCTAAGCAATTGTCAGACAGTTGTTTGGCCGTGTCATTCTGTTGGCCCTCCTACTCTAGGAACAAACAAACCACCTATTACCTTAGAGTCAATGTGCTCACCTCACCCTCCAGGAGACAAGGCCCATGTCCCAGAGGTCTGGACCCAGTCGCAGCCCACTGCATTTCCTCCTTAATTTTTCTGGAAAGCTTCAGGTATGCATCCTTGTGCAGGTTCTCAAGCTCTCCTGACATTGTCTGTACAAACTCCTTTCCAAAATCGTTTCCTTTGGTGGCTGGTCAAACCTATTGATGGTTGTAGTCTCCCATTCAAGATCAGAGTCCATTCTCATAGTTTAGCTCTGGTTCTCAGTGCTGAAAGAATAGTCCATAGAAAAAATAAGTCATGGCTGTCAGTAGCTTACACCTGTAATCCTAGTTACTCAGGAGGCTGAGATCTGAGGATCACAGTTCAAAGCCACTCCGGGCAAGCAAGTCTGTGAGACTCTCTAATAAACTACTCAGAAAAAGCTGGAAGTGGGTGCTGTGGCTCCCAAGTGGTAGAGCCCTAACCTGGAGCCGTAGAGGCTTAAGGACAGCACCCTGGCTCAAAGTTTTGCCCAGGACTGGCAAAAAAAAAAAAAGGAGAGCAAGAGGAAGAGGGGAGAATTTTTAGTCCCAGCAGGTAGTTTTATAAACCAGTATTCTCTACCTGGGGTCTGCGTCCAGGCCTCAGGGGCTCAGTGAATCTGAAACCAGACAGAATTTTATGTAGATATATTTTCCCAGAAAACATGCTGGCTTTTCAATGTTTCCCATGGTTGTTAAAAAGAATTTCATTCCATCACCTCTCCCAAAGGCCGTGGCGAGTTTTTGTTTTTGTTTTTTTTCCTTTTAAACCTAATATGACCTTATTAAAGCTAATTTTATCCAGTGGTAATTTTCAGACCTTTCTGTTCAAACATGAAATGGTTCTTCCCAGCATTCTGCTTGCTTGTTTTACTTTTTCTTTTCTTTCTTTTCTTTTTTTTTGAGATAGTAGCTCAGGCTGATCCTCTTGCCTCATCCCTCTGAGTTTTGGGATTTCAGATGTGTGCCACCACACCTAGCTTCTTCCCAGGTTAAAATAGAGGCTGTGTCCTTTACTTATGTGAGAAAGAGCTATTGTCTTTTTTTTTTTTTTAAGCTGGTCCTGAGGCTTGAACTCAGTGTTTTGGATACTGTCCTTGAACTTCTTTGCTCAAGTCTAGCACTCTACCAATTGATCCACAGCTTTCCTTCTGGCTTTTTGAAGGTTAATTGGAGATAAGAATCTCACAGACTTTCCTGCCCATGCTGACTTGGAATCCCAATCCTCAGATCTTAGCTTCCTTAGCTAGGATTACAATCATGAACCACCAGTACCCAGCTAATGCTATTGTCTTCAAATTAGGTTATCTTCTAGCTAGGCATGGTGGCACATGCCTGTAATCCCAAAGCTTGGGAAACTGAGGCATGAGGATTTCAAGTTTGAGATCAGTCTGGACTACATAGCAAATTTGAAGACAACTAGATGACATACTGAGGCGCTATCTCAAAACAAAAAACAAACAACCACAAAAAAAAAAAAAAAATCAAGCTAGGCCCCAGTGGCTCATGCCTGCTGTAATCCTAGCTACTTAGGAATCTGAGATCTGAGAATGGGGGTTCAAAACTAGGCCAGGCAGGAAAGTCTGTAAACCTCTTAACTCTAATTAACCATCATCACCAAAAAAAAAAAGCTGAAAGTGGAGTTGTGGCTCAAGTGTAGGGTGCTAGCCTTGAGTGAAAATCTAAAGAATAGTACACACGCACACGCACACGCACACACCGGCTAGGCTAAAAGCCTGTGAATTGTTTGTAATTTATTCCTTGTTTGGTTGTTTGGTTATTGTTCTCTCTCTCTCTCTCTCTCTCTCTCTCTCTCTCTCTCTCT
>NW_012267239.1:1646583-1659083 GCF_000151885.1 Dipodomys ordii | reverse complement strand
GAACACATCCCCAGCTCTGATAACCAAATCCTCCAGAAACTGATACATGTCCCCAGAGGTGGGAGAGTTTTGCCCCTGGTTGAACAAAAAAAATTACCTGACCTAAGCTATCAGAAGTGACAAGATTGAAAATCTGTATTGTAGCTGGCCTTCCTGCTGTTCCAGCCTGGCCTACTTCTCTAATCAGGCCATTCTGGGCCACAGCCCCATTCCCAGTCCCAGTGCCTATGGACTAAACACTCCTAGGCAAGTTGTCCATACCTTCCACAAACCCTGTCATTGCAGCCCACCATTCCTCTTTGGCACAATGATTCATCTCCCCCCCCCCCAAATATGTTCAATGGGTCAGCTGAGGCCCACTTCCCTGTGACACCAGCCTAAGCATTTCATCACACAGCTGAGAGCAGCTGCAAAGTTCAAAACTTGTTTACTGATAATTGGGAGATGACCTAAGAGTAATGAGTACAGCACTAGCCACCAAGTTTTATTGTCCAGAGCTTGTAGGCCCAGTTTTGTCCCAGAAGACACAGTGTCCTGGGTAAAAAAATTTGTCCAGATATGTGTCTGCCAGGATTAATCTGCCTCCATATATGGCACTGGTGCCTTCAAGGACCCCTTCTTCCCAAAGACCCTCATCCAGGAAGCATCCTGAAGACCCAAGTCAATAACGATACCAGCTCTCAGTGTGTGATATCTGCCTGGAATCTCAGCACTAGAGAGGTAGAAGCAGGAGGATTGTGAATTCCAGGTCAGCCTGGGCTATGTAGTGAGACCCTGTCTCAGAAACAAAAGGGAGCACGCTCCTGTACAGGTACAGGTGGCTCACTCCCATAATCCTAGCTACTCAGGACTCTGAGATCTGAAGATCAAGTTCAAAGCTAGCCTAGGCGGGAAAGTCCATCAGAGTCTTAGCTCCAAGTAACCACCAAAAAGTCAGAAGAGGAGATGTGGCTCAAGTGTAGAAGCACTAGCCTTAAGTACAAAAGCTCAGGGACAGTGCCTAGGACCTGAATTGAAGCCCCAGGATTGTGGGTTTTTTTTTGTTGTTGTTGTTTTGTTTTGTTTTTTTAAAGAATACAAGAAAGAAAGAAGGAAAGGAGAAAGGGAAGAAAAAGAAAGGAAAAGGGGGAGAAAAGTGATCGGGAAGAGACCTACTGCTCATCCAGCCCAGTTTATAGCTGACACCAGTTCTTCCTTAGCTAATTGACATGGTCTGACTCCCTCCAGGCTAAACTAATCCTTTGACCCAGTAGGCATAAGTGTTCTTCTGCAGGCCCTGCCAGATAACAGTGTCACAAAACAGCATAACCACAGCATGTGTGCATGCGTACACACACACACACACACGCGCACACACACACAGAGTTGGGCAAGAAGAAGAGTGTAGAAGAAGCTCTGGGTTCAATTCCTCAGTATTACATAAATAGAAAAAGACAGAAGTGGCACTGTGGCTCAAGTGGTAGCTAGCCTTGAGCACAGAAAGGCTCAAGGATAGTGCCCATTCCCTGAGTTCAAGCTCTAGGACCAACCAAAAAAAAAAAAAGAGTCTCAAGTACTTTCCTGCCCAGGCTGACTTTGAACTGCCATCCTCAGATCTCAGCCTCTGGAGGCATGACCCACCAGTACCTAGCCTATCTGTGGTTTTCTATATAACTTATTGTTGAGACTGAGGTCTCAGTAACTGACCTGACACCTTGATGCCTTCTGAGTAGCTGAGATTATAGGTACGAGGTTGATATTATGCCCAACTGGACTTATTAATTCTTTTATATGATGCTAAGTTTGAACTCAGAACCTGTGCTTGTTTGGCAGATGCCATGTTGCTTGAGCTCTGCCCCTGTCCGAAATTTTTTTTTTTTTGTCGGTCATAGGGCTTGAACTCTAGGCCTGGGCGCTGTCCCTCAGCTCTTCAGCTCAAGGCCAGCGCTCTACCACTTGAGCTACAGCGCCACTTCCGGTTTTCTGGTGGTTTATTGGAGATAGGAGTCTCACGGTCTCTCCTGCACGGGCTGGCTTTGAAGCGCGATCCTCAGATCTCAGCCTCCTGAGTAGCTAGGATTACAGGCGTGAGCCACCAGCGCCCGGCTTGTCCTAAATTTTTGATACATAACAAAATTGGAAAGTATTTGACCTTTGTCCTGTGATTCTCTTCTAACATTCCACAAAAAGAAGGGTTTCAGCTCTCTAGTCTGCAAAAACAAAGAAAACCACTGAAGTTGCAGAAAGCTGGGGCCATGAAGAGTTGCTGTGTCCTCCCAGGAAGTGAAACTGCCCTTTCTCCTGTCCCAGCCTGGAGCCAGTGCCCATAAATAAATGAACATGCCAGTCAATACATATGCTGCCACTTTGCCGGGTTTGCTCTTTGAGGCCAGAAGTATCTTCTCTTGTGTGAAAGAGCTTGGAGATGACCCTTTCTGTTTTTGTATTTTTCCACCAGGTCCAAGGTTGGCATCGAAAAGCTACCTCCTGTGGCTTTTTGTTGGTCCCCGTTTTAGAAGGTCCTTTCGCGCTGCCCAGTTACCTGTATGGCGATCCCCTTCGAGCCCAGCTCTTCATCCCACTCAACATCAGCTGCCTGCTCAAGGAAGGCAGCGAGCATCTGTTTGACAGTAAGACACACACACACCCCCTTGGAGGTCTTGCTCCAAGGAGACTGCTGTGGGAAGTCTGAATCAGCACAGTGTCATGAAAAGACAAGTTATTCCACTAGGGCCAAAGGGTTCTGGGTTTTTATCCTGGTTCTTCAGTTGGTGGCTGGGTCAACCTGGAAAAATCACCTAGCATCTCTGAATGTTGAATTCCATATTCCTGAAATAGAATTGGCTAGCGGTGCCTTAAACAGCTCAGGAAGGGCATGGTGAGGCCCGAAGTCGGGCTGTGGGTGGGAAAGGGCATTGTGCACTGTAAATCTCTTGACAGCATTACTGCCCGCCCACACCCTCCTTCCCAGTGCTTTAGGCTAACTGGTTTGGGCTACAGGAATTTGAACCTCATAGGAGGCCCCTGTGCTGTTCTATACCCAAAAACCCAAAAAGGGATCATTGGAAGCTAAACAAGAAGTAGGGTCCCATTGTGCAAGGCTGGCACTGTGGCAGTCCCCACGAGCCGGCATGTATCTCAAGTCCTGCATCTGCAGGAAGACAAAGCAGAGCCAGAAGACTCAGATGACGACAGCAGAACCCAGATGAGGGCCCATCCTGGCCTGTCCCTCGGTGCCAGTGTAGCAGGTTTAGTAGATGAGCTCTAGGCTGTGCAACACACAGCTGTTTGTCACTAAGTGTCTTTGCAGGTGAACATATAAATAGCTCCTATAAAGGCTTTCAGTGAGCTCACAGATGATGCTTTTGAATATGAAAACCTAGATTCCATGCCAATATGTCTGGAGCCCCAGATACAAAGATTATAAAATATGAAAGAAAGAACTGTTGATGGAAAGAAAATGTTTCTTCTGTGAGTCTGTCACATGGTCAGTGGTAGAGAACCAGCCCAGAGGGAGAGGGTGGAAAGGCTCAACAGGTAGGGCAGGCCAAGCTCAGCATGACTGCGCCTTGTGTGTGACCCGCTGCTCTTAGGGCACAAGCAGCTTTTCTTCCAAAGGCCTGTCAGTGTATTCTTTGTTATAATTTAGAAGACTTACTTTTTTTTTTGGTATAGACACAATGTTCTTAGAGATGGTTGGAGTTCTAGCCAAAGCCCACAGTCCTTCTACACTGGAGGCCACAGATTCTCGGGGATACATAGTACTTAAAAAGTCCCCATACATTGTGATGTCACTTCACCATGTGACAGAGAGGACTGTTGATGCAGTCTTGAAATGCTAGATGATTTAAAGCCAGACGATTGTAAGCCAGGCAGTTTTCCTAAAGTGTTGTAGATGTATTAAGGGGGCAGGGCAATGGTCCTTCATACTGTCTAGAGACATTGGTTCCCTGCCCTCACTGTACCAGGACAGGATTGTCTACAGAGCTGGCATTACAGGATATGTTTGTGCTAGTTGATGGTTTTCCCTGCCAGTGGTAACCCAGTTGTCAAGACCAATCCTCGGTTGGTTGCTATGGTTACAAGCCAGCGATAAGATTCATAGTTCAAAGAATTCATATCTAAAGAATCGATTTTCTTGATTCTGTGCCTCTTCTTTTCCTGTGATCTCCCCTCCCCTTTCCTGTAACAGTGAATTCAGACTCAGGAGAATCTTAACAAGCATGTGTGGGGTGGTGTGTGTGTGTGTGTGTGTGTGTGTGTGTGTGTGTGTGGTTGTTGTTAAAATCAAAATTTTTTTCTTTGTTTGCTTTTAACTGTTAGTTCAGAATCTTCCAGTCTATCTTCAAAAATTCTAAATATTGAAAGAATAGTAAAGCCACTGCAGGCATTCATAGTCTTTGGGATAGCTGTATCTATATCTGTGTCTATGCAATTGCAGACCCAGCTCCCGATGCCTGTAGCTGAGTGACAGCCTCTCAGCAGCAGCACCTCTGCAGCAGGAGCAGGGTCAGAATGATGTAGTGGGTAATGAGGGAGGGGACCCATCCACTCTGTCCCCCTCCCCTGCCTTTTTGGTTCTATTGCTCTACCACTGGAGCGACAGCTCCACTTCTGGTTTTCCAGTGGTTAATTGGACTCTTCTGCCTGGTGGCTTTGATCCTCTGGTCTCAACCTCCTGAGTAGCTAGGATTACAGGCATGAGCCACCAACACCTAGCTGGCTTTCTTAATGGGAATTGGAAGATCACTGATACAAAAATGTGAGGGTGGGGGACATGTTTTTTAAAAGCAGCTAACATGCATTTATCTTCTATCTGTAGTTCAATACAGTCCTCATTAAAATGTGTCTTGGAGTTCTTGTAGCCATCTCCTGGTGGCTCCTATCTCCTGATGTCTCAGCACTCTCTAGACGCTCTTACAGCTCAGGGGAAGAGCTGGCAGAAACACAGTTGTCCTTTCTTTAACCTCCAAGTAAAGGTAGAGAACTGGTGCATAGGATGTCAAGGATTGCCAAGAACTCCTGATGCAGGGAGGGTTACCTGCTCCAGGATCACAACTCAGCTTCTGTTCCTTTTCTCCTTTCAGGCTTTGAACCAGAAACATATTGGGATCGCATGCACCTCTTCCAGGAAGCCATTGCCCACAGGTCTGTTCCTTACCATGAGGGACCTTTGGGAGGGCAGCCACATTCATCCCCAGAAGCAGTTGTCAGTGTAAAGCCCAGCTCGTTTGGCTCTTGAGAAGAGGGATCCTACCCCGCCAGTGACAAATTCATTGCCTGTGGACACCAGAACTCTGCTTTTGTTTCAGAGATAAACACTACCCTGCCACATTTTTTTTTTGCTAGTCCTGGGACTTGAACTCAGGGCCTGGGCACTATCCCTGATCTTCTTTTGCTCAAGGCTAGCACTCTACCACTTGAGCCACAGCAATACTCCCAGCTTTTTCTGTTTATGTGGTACTGAGGATTCAAACCCAGGACTTCATGCATGCTAGGCAAGCACTCTACCACTTAGCCCCGTCCCAGCCCATACCCTGCCACTTGTTGTAGCCTTGTTTTTCAAAACACCTTGCCTTCCTCCAGTTGGAGAGAGCTTAGCATACCCTCCTCAGCGCCCAGCAAGAGTCTAAGCCAAGCTACCTAGGAGTTAAGCTATAAAAAAAGAAAAAACAACAACATAAACTTTGTCAAGAAACCCTAAGCAAATCCAAAAATGAACAAAAAGCAGTAGATCAATGAACACATATTTCTTAGGGTGTAATACATGAGCCGGGGAGAAAGCCTTTTCTAGTCTTAGACCCAGCGAGCAGAAGGCAGCACACTACGCCATCTCCAGGCATCACTAGTCAGTGGCTGATTGCTATTTCACATTACTCATGGGGGAAGCCAAGCCTCCTGTTCTTGCTTCCATGGCCCTGTCACTACACCTTACAGTGTCAGGTCCTCTCCTTATCCAGGCATCTTCCACCGTTACCACCCCACCTCCACCCTCACCCCCTGGCACTCACAGCTACAGGATAAGGCTCCTTCTCTAACCCTTCCTGCCCAACTTGTCTCTGGCCTTCCTGAGACCTCATTAAGGTCTAGACTTTACTCAGGTGCCCAGTTACAGCTCTGGGATGAATGCATGGACCACCGATTTCCTCTTTTCAGTAAGGAAGGATGCAGATTTGGGGCTAAGTGGAGAGATCAGAGTAGTGAGTGAAAAAGGGTCTTTTTTTGTGGTCGAGACTGGGATTCGAACTTGGTACTTGATGTTTTAGCTCACTGGCCTAGAGCTCTATCAGTGGAGCACCCCTCCAAACCCAAGGGAAAAAAAGGGTCTTGATGTGGGAAGCAGACAGACCTGGTCCACAAACTACCCCTCCTCCCCCGCAGCATCTGAGAAGCTAGGAAAGTTCTGTGGCAAGTCCAGGCACCACAAACCTTCATTTTTCTTGCCTCCCATAGTGTTGTAGGGCGCATGTGGTAAGTCTAGGAAGCCCCCTCCTTGCTTCTGGGCAAGTTAGAAGCAGCTCTCACTCTGCCTGTCTTGTACTTCCTTGAAAAGCCATTGACTTGCATGACTGGCCTCAACCTGGGACTTGACCTTTATTTACCAAATCTGCATTTTTTTTTTTTTCTCTTCAGTCTCTCCTCCTCCTGCTCTCCTGCAGCACTGATCCTGGTCATGTTTTTTCTCTCAGCGCTGCCCTTTCCTCTGGAGCCTGCTTTTCCAACCTCTGATTTCCTCATGTGTCTTTCACCCAGTCCCCCTGTGTCACCACACCAAACTCTGCTGTGTGTCACCTTCTCCCTTGTAATCTTAGCCCCTCTCCCACAGGGGTTCCCCCTTGGAATTCCTATCTGTTCTCCACACACCCTCAATCTGTGGCACTGCTTCACCAGTGCCTGGAGGGCAAAAGTTTACATTTTTGTCACTTTGTTCCCTTCTGCAATGACTCTCAAAGTGTTTTGCCTAGGGTAATTGTTTTTCTTATAGCATTTGCCTGGAGTGGAGCTCTCAATGGTAATGTAGCTCTGAAATGACACATTAGCCCACCTTCAGGTTCATCTCTCAGGATCCCCTATGCTGGAACTCAGTGCCTCCTAAGACTTCATCTGAATGGTTGGGGTGAGACTAATGCATCCCCTTCCCCAGGATAGGAGCCCTGTGTCTTCATTAGAGGTCCTGCCTTGCAAGTGGACATTGAGGCAGCCACAGACTGTGGCTAAATTATGTTTAAAAAAAAAATAATAGTGAGGGCTGGGAAGGTGGCTCAGTGGTAGAGCGCTTGCCTTGCATGCCTGAGGCCCTGGGTTCGATTCCTCAGCACCACATAAGCAAAAAAGAAAAAAGCCGGAAGTGGCGCTGTGGCTCAAGTGGTGGAGCGCTAGCCTTGAGCTGAAGAGCTGAGGACAGCGCCCAGGCCCAGAGTTCAGGCCCCACGACTGGACCCAAAAAAAAAAAAAAAAAGAACACAGCAGAAGCCAAGCACTGGTGGCTCACACTTGTAATTCCAGCTACTCAGGAGGCTGAGATTTGAAGATTCTGGTTTGGAGCCAGTCTGAGCAGAAAAGTTCATGAGAGACTCTTTTCCCCAATTAAACACAAACCTTGGGAAAAAAAAAAAAGGCCAATAGCTCAGGCCTGTGATGCTAGCTTCTCAGGAGGCTGAGATCTGAGGATTGTGATTTGAAGCCAGCCTGGGCCAACAAATGCAACAGTTAACCATCAGTGCTACATTGGGGATGTGGTTCAAGTGGAGCACCAGCTGTGGTCAAAACAGCAGAGTGAGAATGTGGGATCTTGAATTCAAGCCCCAGTTACCAGCAGCCCTCCCTCCCCCCCCCCACACACACACAGGGGCCTAAGGACGAAATGAGGCAAAAATCCTCCAGACAGGCCTCCCCATGCTGAGTAAATCCATGCAAAGTAGGCTTGGTTGGAAAGTAGGGAGGGAACAGATACAGAGTCCATGATGGCAGCCTGCAGATAAGTGAGCATGCAGAGCACATGAGCCTTTCCATTCCGTTCGAGTATTTGATTTCATAAGCAGTTACAGAACCAAGTGTGGAGGTCCTCCCTGAGGACCCAGGAACGGGGTGGGGGGGGGACAAGCATTTGACCCCTCCAGCTCTGCCTGTACCACTGCCTTCATTACATAAGCCCCTCAGACTAAAGGGCAGGAGCCGCATCTGCCAGCCTAGCCTTTTCAGCTCTTAGAAGGTAGGGCTGTAATAAATGTGCTTTATGAAAATAGAAAGACCAGGAATAGCACGAGCCACAGACGAGAAGTGGAGCAGAACAAGTCATAGGTGAGAAATGGTTCCTGCTGCCCACTTCCAGAAGGCAGCAGACAGAGGCTCCAGTGCTGCTCCTCAAGAGATTTCAGGGCCTTTATTGAGACCTTGTATTTCTAACATGAGAACAGAGGGGGCAAGGGCTGGGGTGTGGCTAAGGGGTGTTCATCTAAGGAAGGGGTGCATCCTTTCCAGGCAGGTCATGGGTAGTTTCCAGTAGGAAGCAGGGTGATGGCTGGGGGGTGGGCTGAGGGCAGAGAAGCTGCAGAAGGGAGGCTAGGCAGGAATGAAGGCGGGTGAAGCGCACTACTGGGAGGAGCAGGGATGCTGAGAAGTGGTGAGGCTGGGAATAAGCAGGTCGCATGGTCCATCTGGAGTGAGATCTTGCCAGATCTCTTTATGGAGTCATCTTAGCCACTCCCTCTCCTCTTGTCCTGTTGCCTTTGGAGGCCCTGACCTGTGTGTCTTCCCATCCTGCCCTTAGGTTTGGGTTTGTACAAGATAAATATTCTGCCTCTGCTTTTAACTTCCCTGCTGAAAACAAGCCTCAGTACATCCACGTGACAGGTAAGGAGCTGGGGGCAAGACCAGGTGGGCATTTAGGTCCCTTTGGCAGATGCTTGAGCACCCCACCCCTCACCCCTCACTCCGGGCTTAGGGATTGGACTCATTCTTGCAGGCCCTTTCTCCTGCACCACACCTAGTGGTCAGGCCTGGCCAGCCACTCGGGTGGCAGCCACAGGCCCTGCCCTTCTCCCCCCAGGCACAGTGTTCCTGCAGCTACCCTACTCCAAGCGCAAGTTCTCGGGGCAGCAGCGCCGCCGGCGAAACTCCACCAGCTCCACCAACCAGAACATGTTCTGTGAGGAGAGGGTGGGCTACAACTGGGCCTATAATACCATGCTGACCAAGACGTGGCGCTCCAGCGCCACCGGGGACGAGAAGTTTGCCGATCGGCTGCTGAAAGACTTCACGGACTTCTGCATCAACCGGGACAACCGGCTGGTCCTGTTCTGGACGAGTTGTCTGGAGAAGATGCACGCTAGCGCCCCATGAAGCCAGGTTGCCCCAGACTCAGGAAGCCACGTGTGTGCGTGTGCGTGCGTGCGTGCGTGCATGTGTATGTGTGTGCCAATACCCGTGCCTGTGCCTGGGTGGGGAGGGGGGAGCGAGGATTCCTGTCAGGTTCTCAGTGTCCAGGAGTGGAGCCTGTTGCTTTCTTTTTGGTCCTCACACAAGGGTTTTTCTCAAGGAGAAAGACTTAAGCAACTGGCACCATGACTGCCACCCAGATCCCTGCCAGCAAGTGCTCAGCACAAGTGGGAGGTGCAGATCGTTCGTGGGAGGGCTTCAGCGTCTGGGAAAGAGGGCAAGCAGCCCCCGTGAATGTCCCTGGAGAAAGGCTGGTTCCCATTAGCATTCTTTTCCTCCAACACCCATGGAAAACTAGGACCAGAATCTGTTGCTTCCTACCTAGGAGTTTGCACCGTGTGTGTAAGATAATCCTGTGAAATAATGTGCCATACTCTCACGCCCGTTGTATATATCTGTACAAAGCCAGAAGAAAATAAAGTGAATCCCATCCCAGCTTGTTTACCAAGGTCACTGTGGAGGACTCCAGGTCTCCTGGACACCCTAGCCTGAACCATGTGTCCTGAGTTGCCTATGAGATTGTTAGGCCACACCCTGACACATACCTGCACTAGGAATTAGATGGTGACTCTGGAACTTAGCCCCTGGTCCCTGTGCTACCCCCATCACCACTGCTACACCTTCTGGTGATGTCAGGTCATTGACACACCCACACAAGACTGTAGAGTACTCTCTCTCCCTCTCAACCAGTGGGAAGGCCAAGTGCAGAGTTAATTTCTGGGCCTTTCTGTCCTCAGGGTAGTTTGTGATGCTTGCAGCTGGAACTATCTTTTCCCAACAATGTGTGCTCTTTGAACTGTATCAGAATGCTTATGCAGCCTTTGATCCCTGCCTCTAACACTCTCCTAATGTCTCTAAGGAGACACAATTTTTAAAATGTACTTATGTCTTTGTATACCTGTATTGGAGCTTGAACTCAGAGCCTAGGCTCTGTCCCTTAGCTTTTTCCAAGGCTGGCATCCTATCACTTGAGCCACACCTACATTTCGGGCTTTTTTTTTTGCTGATCAGTTTGCTTGGAACCACGATCTTCAGATTTCAGCTTCCCGAGGAGCTGGGATTGCAGGCATGTGCCACCAATGCCTGGTTTCAGAATTTTACTTATTTATTTATTTATTTATTTTTTGTCAGTTGTGGGGCTTGAATTCTGGGCCTGGGCACTGTCCCTCAGCTCTTCAGCTCAAGGATAGCACTCTACCACTTGAGCCATAGCACCATTTCTGGTTTTCTGGTGGTTTATTGGAAATAAGAATTTCATGAACTTTCCTGCCTGGCTGGCCTTGAACCTCGATTTTTAGGTCTCAGCCTCCTGAGTAGCTAGGATGACAGGCGTGAGCCACTGGCACCCAGCCAGAATTTTATTTTTAAACTCATGCCATTCTAAAAAAAAAAAAATCTTCCTTAGTGCTTTTGATATTGGTCTAACCCTAGTAGCTCCTACTCTGGGTCTTTCTCAAGGCCAAATGTCCTGACCCTCCCCCAAGCTATGTGTCCTTAGAATCCAGGTAAGGCCAGATGGTGGCCACAGCTCTGCCTGAGGCAAGCCCTGGAGACATTTGCCCCTATGGCTATCTCTCGATTCATGACATTTGTACCCTTATGGTCCCAGCTACTCAGGAGTTTGAGGTAAGAGGATCAGTTGAACTTAGAAGAGTTTAAGGCCAGTAGCCTGGGCAACATAACAAGACTTGTTTCTTCTAAAAACAAAACTACCCTGACTCCTTTCCAAGTCCCTGGGGTACAGAGATCCAGAGGCTGCTAGCCCAGGGTTCACAACTCAGTGTGGCTTTGCCTACCAGAGGACATTTGGTAATGTCTATAGACACTTTGGGTTGTCACAACTACAGGGGTGCACTACACTATGGGTCTTGGATGGGTAAGTCTTAACACCCTTCTGTGCACACTCAGGACATTTGGCCTCACGTTTCAAATATCAGGTTGAAACACCAAAAACAAAACTAAGCCAAAGAAAGATGCAAGGAGATTACCCCTCTTGACTCTCCTATTCCTGTCCCCAACACTGGCCACTGTGGGGTTGGCATCTAGGGCCAGAGCTCTCGTGGGTGATCTGACACACTGGATGTATCCTGCCTCAAAGCAGAAGTGAAAGCAGAAGAGTCTCCTAGCCAGACAGGAGGTGAGTCTGGACACCCCCAATGTGTCTGTCTTAGGCCAGAACCAGGGCAGTGGCTGCCTGCACTGGGGGCCGGCCTGGCACAGGGACCGGAGCCCCGCTTCAGAAGAGAAAGCTCACTAAAAGGGTAGCTCTGTCTGTCTCTGTCTGTCTGTCTGTCTGTCTCTGTCTGTCTGTCTGTCTCTGGCTGTCTGTCTCTGTCTGTCTCTGTCTGTCTGTCTCTGTCTGTCTGTCTGTCTCTGTCTGTCTGTCTGTCTGTCTGTCTCTGTCTGTCTGTCTGTCTCTGTCTGTCTGTCTGTCTGTCTTGGAGCTTGAACTCAGGCCCTAGGTGCTATCCTGCTCTATTTTGCTCAAGTCTAGTGCTCTACCACTTGAGCCAAAAGTTCTCAGTCAGATACCTGGGTAGCTCTGTCTGTCTGTCTGTCTGTCTGTCTTGGAGCTTGAACTCAGGCCCTAGGTGCTATCCTGCTCTATTTTGCTCAAGTCTAGTGCTCTACCACTTAGAGCCAAAGCTCTATTTCCAGCTTTTTGGTGGTTCATTAGAGATAAGTCTCATGGACTTTCCTGCCCAGGCTGGCTTTGAACTGTAATCCTTAGATATCAGCCTCCTGAGTAGCTAGGCTTACAGGTGTGAGCCGCTAGTGCCTTGCTCTGGGTAGCATTTGAGTAGAGCTGGGCAGAGAATTTTGCTCAATGCCTTGTTTGGGTCTAGCAACAATCTTTCACAGTGAGTATTTGTGGGGTGGGGAGGGTACTGGACTTGCTAAGGAGGCATTCTACCTTTGAGCCATGTGCCCAGTCCTTTTTGGTTTTATTATTTTTCAGATATAGTCTTATGTGTTTGTCTAGGCGGGCTTCTGATCTCCATCTTCCTACCTAGACTTTTTACATAGCTGGATTACAGGCATGCATCCCTATGTCCATCCTGTTTTGAATGATTTTTTTTTTT
>NW_012267239.1:1629036-1644913 GCF_000151885.1 Dipodomys ordii | reverse complement strand
CCCCCACCTCTTTTTTTTTTTTTTTGGTGCCAGTCCTGGGGCTTGAACTCAGAGCCAAGGCACTGTCCCTGAGATTCGTTTGCTCAAGGTTAGCACTCTACCACTTGAGCCATAGCATCACTTCTGGCTTTTTCTGAGTAGTTTATTGGAGGTAAAAGTCTCAGAGACTTTTCTGCTGGGGCTGGCTTCAAAATGCAGTCTTCAAATTTCAGCCTTCTAAGTAGCTAGGATTATAGATCTGAGCTACCATCTGTGTCTGCCTTTGTGCTACTAATAGCAAGCACAAGCTAGGTGCTGGTGGCTCATGCCTGTAATCATAGCTACTTAGGAGACTGAGATTGGAGGATTGTGGTTCAAAGCCAGCCCTGGCAGGAAAGTCTGTGAAACTCCATCTCCAATTAACCAGCAAAAAACTGATCTGGAGGTATGGCTCAAGTGGCAGAGCACCAACCATCAAGCAAGCTGAACTTGAGACTGACTTCAAGTCCCAGTACCAGGAAAAAAGAAAAGAAAAAAGAAAACCCACCAGATACTAGTGGCTCACATCTATAATCCTAGCTACTCAGGAGGCTGAGATCTGAGGATCACAGTTCAAAGCCAGCCCAGACAGGAAAATCCATGAGACTCTTACCTCCAATAAACCACTAAGAAAAACAGAAGTGGTGCTGTGGCTCGAGTGGTAGCACGCTCACCTTGAGCTGAAGAGCTGAGGGACAGCGCCCAGGCCCAAAGTTCAAGCCCCATGACTGACAAAAAAATAAACTGCTCAGAAAAAAAGCCAGAAGTGGCACTGTGACTCAAGTGGTAAAACACTTAACTTGGGCTGGGAAGGTGGCTCAGTGGTAGAGCGCTTGCCTTGCATACATGAGGCCCTGGGTTCGATTCCTCAGCACTGCATAAGCAGAAAAAGCCGGAAGAGATGCTGTGGTTCTAGTGGTAGAGTGCTGGCCTTGAGCTGAAGAGCTGAGGGACAGTGCCCAGGCCCAGAGTTCAGGCCCCTACTACCAAAAAAACCAAAAAAACAAGAACAACAACAAAAATGCTTACCTTAAGAAAAAGAAGCTCAGGGACAGTGCCCAAGCCCTGAGTTCAAGCCCCAGGACCAATTTTTAAAAATGTGCGTGCGTGCGTGCGTGCGTGCGTGTGTGTGTATGAGAGAGAGAGAGAACTTAGGCACTTTGGGGCTGAGGATGGAGTGCTGGAGTGTTTGCCTAAAGTGCATAATGACACTGGGTTTGATCTCCAAGACAATGACCACCATTGGTCATTGGTTGGGGGGAATCCTTGCCAGGTTCCACAGGCCCTATGGGGCTTTTAGAAGTTTCTGTTTGCATTTCCTCCCACAGACTCAATGGATGTAGCTTCTTTTCTTTGTGTTCTGATGGGGTTCTCCTAGGTTGCACCTGCCTCAGGGCCTTTGTACATGGCTTCTCTCTTCTTGGAAACAGCATCCCAAGATTATTGCTTGGTTCCTGACTGTGTCCCTGTGGCTTTCTCTGAAGGCTTCCCTAGCCCAGTCTTCAGGAGCCCCCTCCCTCTGCCTGCCACTGGCCTTCGCACTGACCTCTCATTGCTTTTTCACAGCTGCAGTAGCCATCTGGAATTACCCACATTCTTGGCCAGCTGTGTGCTGTCTTTTCACTAGAACTGAAGTCCTGGAACTATTTCCTGTCTCTGCCAAGTCCCCAGTACATACATAGTGTTCCCACCAGGTAGTAGGCACTTAGTAAGTACTTGCCACAAATCATACTACATAACTGAGTGTGGTCCTACATACCTGTAATCCCAGCACTTGAGAGCCTGAGGTAAGAGGATCATGAATTTGAGGCCAGCCTAAGCCACATAGCAATATCTTGACTCAAACAAACAAAAATCATAAACAAAAAGCAATGAAAATATATTTATTCAAAGTCATTGTTACTTAATAAGATAACCCTGTTCTGTGAATTATTTTTCCTCAGGGGGTTGGGAAGGTGGTTCAGTGGTAGAGTGCTTGCCTAGTATGCATGAAGCCCTGGGTTCAGTTCCTCAGTACCAAATAAGCAGAAAAAGCTGGAAGTGGTGCTGTGGCTCAAGTGGTAGAGTGCTAGCCTTGAGCAAAAGAAGTTTGGGGACAGTGCCCAGGCCCCAGGACTGGCAAAAAAAAAATATTCCTCCTCTTCCCTCTTCCCTGTCCCCTTCCGCCTCCTCCTCCTCTTCTTCCTTCTCTTCCTCCTTCTTCTTTTTCTTCCTCCTCTTCCTCTTCTGCTTCTTCCTCTTCTGCTGCTGCTTCTGCTTCTGCTCTTCTGCTGCTTCTGGTTCTGCTTCTGACAGTACTAGAGTTTGAAATTAGGGCCTTGTGCTTACTAGGCTGGTATTCTACCACTTCAGCCATGGTCCTTTTTCCTTTGCTATTTTTTCATATAAGTTCTCTCATTAAGTCTAGCCTAGTGTGTGTGGTTGTGTGTGTGTGTGTGTGTGTGTGTGTGTGTGTGTGTGGAGGGGGTGCTTCTCATGTTTCTTCCCAGGTTGTCCTTAAACTATGATACTCTTGATCTCTGCTTTCAGGGTGGCTAGAATTACAGGTGTGAGCCACTGGTGCCTGACACTGTGAGTTTTTTAAGAGAATTTTTTTGGCTTTGATTCAGTGGCACAGTGCCTACCCAGCATGAATTTGATCCCCAGAAGTGGGAAAAAAAAGAATAATTTTTTTTTTTGGGTCCGGTTGTGGGGCCTGAACTCTGGGCCTGGGTGCTGTCCTTCAGCTCTTCAGCTCAAGGCTAGCGCTCTACCACTTGAGCCAAAGCGCCACTTACAGCTTTTTTCTTTTTGCTTATGTGGTGCTGAGGAATCGAACCCAGGGCCTCAGGCATGCAAGGCAAGCACTCTACCACTGAGCCACCTTCCCAGCCCCAAAAAGAATAATTTTTTGTTAAGTACCAGAAATCATTTAGATTTCTGTCATCTCTACCATTTACTAGCTTTGTGACTTTTGGGTGATTTTCTTTCTTTTATTTTTTTGGTCAGTAATGGGGCTTGAACTCAGGACTTATGTGTGATCCTAAGCTTTTTTGCTCAAAGCTAGTACCCACCACTTTGAGCCACAGCTCCACTTCTGGTTTTCAGGTGGTTAATTGGAGATAAAAGTCTCATAGAGTCTCCTGTCCTTGGAACTGTGATTCTCAGCTCTCAGCCTCCTGAGTAGCTAGGACTATTGGTGTGAGCCACCAACACCTGGCCTCTTTCTTCCTTTTTTGTTTTTATTGACAGTAGTGGGGTCTGAACTCATAGCCTTGATACTTGCTAAGCAATGCTCTACTACTTGAGCCACTTCCAGCTCTTTTATTGCTTTAGGGTACGTGTGTGTGTGCCAGTATTGGGGATTGAACTCAGGGCCTGTATGCTGTACCTGAGCTTAACTGCTGTACCCCTTAAGCCACACATGCACTTGTGGCTTTTTGCTGGTTAACTGGAGAGCCTTTACAAACTTCACAGCTCCAGCTGGCTTGGAACTTTGATCCTCAGATCTCAGCCTCCTGAGTCACTAGGATTACAAGTGTGAGCCTCCAGCACTTGGTACCAATTTATTCTTTGCTCCCTCTGTTCTCCCAGTGCTAGCTCCATGTACCTAGGAGGCATTAGTCAGTATTAAGTGACTGAATGAATGAGGGAGAGACAAGAAATTACAAGCCTAGGACTTTTCCCCAAGAGGAAATTTTTTTTGGGGGGGTCCAATTGTGGGGCCTGAACTCTGGGCCTGGGCGCTGTCCCTGAGCTCTTCAGCCCAAGGCTAGTGCCCTACCACTTGAGCCACAGCACTACTTCCAGCTTTTTTCTTTTTGCTTATGTGGTGCTGAGGAATCGAACCCAGGGCCTCATGTATACAAGGCAAGCGCTCTACTACTGAGCCACCTTCCCAGGCCCCCAAGAGGAAATTTATTGTCTTTGCAAAACTAATGAGTTTTCCTCATCAGCCATCCCATCACGGAACCAGAACAGCCCTTCTGACTTCCAGAAAGTTCCCCTTGCTACAGACATGGCCTTGGATGATCATGGGGACACATAGGGAATTACAAAAGTAAGGCAAGACTTTGTCCCTCTAAGCTGAGGTGGAAACTGGCCAAGGAAGTCACAGTATAACTAAGTCTGTCTCAATTCCTAAGTTGTCAACTTCCCTCTAGTTTTCCTGTCTACATGTGGAAGTGTGTGTGTGTGTGTGTGTGTGTGTGTGTGTGTGTCTGTCTGTCTGTCTGTCTGTCTGTCTGTCTGTCTGTGTGTCAATACCAGGGCTTGAACTTAAGACCTCATATTCACTCAGGTGCTGGATCATGGCAGGTGCTCTACAACTTGAGTCTCCAGCCTAGCTTTTGCTGGTTCATTGGAGTCTTTTGGATTTCTCAGGCTACATTTGAACCATGATCCTCTGGATCTCAGCCTCCTTAGTAGCTAGAATTATAGACAGGAGCTACGGCGCCCAGTTATGGCAAGGTTTTCTTTAATGGGTCTAGGTCAGTCCCCCACAGAGCCACCACCAGGACATGGAGAAATGAGAACAGCGAGGACCATGCAGGGAGTTTTCAGAAAGCTAAATTAACTCAGAGATTGTCTGCCCTAGTTTTATTTTGTATTTTTTTTCTTCTGTGTCATGCTGCCCTTCTTTTATGAAATCAGGATGGTAAGAGTGTTATGCCCTTGCTGGTCAAAATCACCTACTTATTTCTCCTGTGAAATTTCTCCAGGGCCCTGCGTAAGCTGGGATGGGAACGTGGGCTGGCCAGCTCCAGGTTTGCATGTACCCTGGGGCTCTCCCAGAAGAGGGACACAGGCTGCCTTGTAGAAGAAGAACCAGGGGGCAGAACCAGGATCACTGGCTAGCAGTTTCAGACAGGTATATTTCTTTGATTTTTTTTTTTTTTTTATCAGTTGTGGGGCTTGAACTCTGGGCCTGGGCGCTGTCCCTCAGCTCTTTAGCTCAAGGCGAGCGCTCTACCACTTGAGCCACAGCGCCACTTCTGGTTTTCTGGTGGTTTATTGGGGATAAGAGTCTCATGGACTTTCCTGCTCAGGCTAGCTTTGAACTGTGATCCTCAGATCTCAGCCTCCTGAGTAGCTAGGATCATAGGTGTGAGCCACCAGGGTCCGGCTTCTTTGAATCTTTAAAATTATTATTAAGTAATCGTACAAATAGACTACAGTTCCATGAGTTAGTCTATGAGTACAATGCATCTTGGTCAATGTCACCCTTTCCTTTATTTCCCATTATTTTCCCCTTTCCATCCCTACTGTCCGGTTTCATAGTTCACATTTACATAGTATACACAGACTATGCATTTGCTCACCCCTTCTCTTCCTTTCCTGTGCTTCCCACCACCCCCCCAACATGTTTCCACTTCCTGGGATTTGATTTTGTATTCTGTTTTTTGCCAGTCCTGGACCTTGAACTTAGGGCCTGGGCACCATCCCTGAGCTTTTTTTGCTTAAGGCTAGCACTCTATCCCTTGAACCCAAACTCCCCTTCCAGCTTTTATTGCTGGTTAATTGGAGATAAGAATCTCATGGACTTTCCTTCTGGGCTAGCTTCGACCTGTAATCCTCAGATCTCGGTCTTCTGAGTGTTTAGGATTAAAGGTGTGAGCCACAGATGCCAGCATGGTATTCTTTTTTTTTTTTTAATTTTTATTTTTAGTATCGGTTGTGGGGCTTGAACTCTGGGCCTGGGCGCTGTCCATCAGCTCTTCAGCTCAAGGTGAGTACTCTACCACTTGAGCCACAGCACCACTTTTGGTTTTCTGCTGGTTAATTGGAGATAAGAGTCTCATGGACTTTCCTGCCTGGGCTGGCTTTGAACCACCATCCTCAGATCTCAGCCTCCTGAGTAGCTAGGATTACAGGTGTGAGCCACTGGCGCCCCGCTTCATGGTATTCATTGTGATACACAGTGCCTTAGTTGTTCAGAGGAGTTACACCTTTGGATTTCTCTACTAAGTATATCATTCTTTTAAAGTCAGTTGGTTTGTGTGTATATGCATAGAGCCCGTATTATTATCATGCATGCTTGAAGTTTGGATCTAGCTTCCACATATGAGAGGAGACACAGGCCATTTGTCTCTCCTGACAGGTACATTTCAACTGGTTTAGCATGAGGACTGTGGCAGGCAGGTATTCGACAACTGATCAGGTTGCCCTGTGCCCCAGCCCTTGCTGGCACTCATGCTTAGTGCAGGAGCCATAGCCAGGTGAGAGCAGACAGTATTCAAACCTGAGGCTTTGGGTTCAAATAGACCCAGATTTCAGCACTTGTCTCACCATTTATTATTTGTGTGATTTGAGGCAAATCAACTTCCTGCTATTAAATTTTGGGGGAGCAGGAGGAAATACAATACTAGGGTTTGAACTCTTTCTGCTGTTTCAAATGACGCTAGAATAAGGATGGAGCCTGGCCTGGCATGCATAAGGCCCTGGGTTTGGTCTGTAGCAGAGCAAAAAGAAAAGATGGTGGATCACATCTGTAGTCCTAACAAGAGGATGAAGTTGAGTTCTCAGGGGGCTGGGTTCTGAGGATAATAGTTTGAAGCCAGCCAAGGCAGTGAGACTGGGATAGTCACATTTCCGTTTCACTACCAAAAAGTCAGAAGTGCAGCTGTGGCTCAAATAGTAGAGCACCATTCATGGACAGAAAAGCCAAAGGACAACTACCATGGTCTGAGTTCAAGCCCTAGTACTGGTACAAATAATAATAATAATAAATATAAGGATGATTATGCTTACTTCAGGATCCTGGAAGGATTCAGAGGGAGTATATGTGTAATGTCTGGAGCATAGACTTACTTTATGAGATGTTAGTCTTCCCAGCACTCTCCAGGGAGCTCCTTTAGTAGAAAGGAAGAGATTCACCAAGAAAGAATATAAACAGTGTATGATCGTGGGCCAACAAGAGTGGTGCAGGGCTGGGAAGGTGGCTCAGTGGTAGAGTGCTTGCCTTGCATGCCTGATTCCTCAGCACCACATAAGCAAAAAGAAAAAAGTCAGAGTTGGCACTATGGCTCAAGTGGTAGAGCGCTAGCCTTGAGCTGAAGAGCTGAGGGACAGCGCCCAGGCCCAGAGTTCAGGCCCCACGACCGGACCCAAAAAAAAAAAAGAAGAGTGGTGCAGTTATATGCACTGGGCAATTGTGAGGATAGGAGATCAGGTGTGGGCCAAATGATCAGGGACAAAGTAGCTCTCTAGCTTCTGCCCCATATAAGTAGAGAGAAGAGAGTAGAAGCTTCTCAGGTAGTCAGCCTATTGTGGCCTCTGGCACACAGTCGGAAGTGGTGATTGAAAATAATTATTATCATCTAAATTCCCACAGCATTATGAGTACATGCCTGGTAATCACAGGTGTTGGTTGATATTGAATGAATGGGGGAGATTGTCTAGCCACAGACTAGAGGGAGTTGGGATTAGATTTAAGGAAGCTGAGTAGATAGCTGTCTACACACTCATCCACATGCCCATTTATCACCTGTCCATCCTTCCATCCATCCTCCTACCTATCCACCCACCCATATGTTCATCCATTCGTTCACCTACCCATTTATATATTCACTCATATTCCCCATACATCTATCCATTCATATACCTCTCCATCTACCCACCCATCCACCCACCTATCTTCACACCCATATATCCATCCATTCATTCGCCTACCCATCATATATGTTTATACAACATTTCTATCCACATACCTCTCCATTCATATATCCATCCATCCACCCACTTACCCTTCCATATACTCATTCAGCTACACAACCCCCCATTCATATTCTTGTTTCCATCCCTCACCCATATATCCATTGATTGATTTCATCCATCTACCCACCCACCTATCCATCCATCTATCCATATACCTCTCCATCCACATATCCATCTCCCCACCCATCTACATTTTTTTGCCAGTCCAGGGCTTAACTCAGAGCCTAAGAACTGTCCCTGAGCCTCTTTGTGCTCAAGACAGAGAGCTCTACCACTTGAGTTACAGCTCCAGCTTTCCCTGAGTAGTTTATTGGAGATAAGAGTCTCATGAACTTTCCTGCCCAGGCTGCCTTCAATCCATGATCCTCAGATCTCAGCCTCCTGAGTGGTAGCTAGGATTACAATGTGAGCCACTGGTGTTCAGCTCAGACCATCATTCAGCCAACAACCATCCACTTACATTCCTGTTTCCATCCATTTACCCATATATCCATTGATCAATTTATCCATTCATCTATCATCCACATACTTATCTATCCATTTAACTATGCATCCACCTAACCATTTATTCATATTACTATATTTGCACCCACCTGTCCAATTATCCACTGATTGATTTCATCCATCCATACGTACATATGTCAGGTAGACAAAAGACATGAGTCTTTTTCATTATGACACATTAAGGGGTACAGAGCTAAAACAATGCAAGAAAGCAGCACTTGGTACCAGGAGAGCCTGTCACAGAGCACCCTGACCTGGTCACTGAAGTCAGGAAAAGCTCTTAAGCAGTTACCATCGAGCAAGGTGCTGGTGGCTCAGGCCTGTAATCCTAGCTACTCAGGAGGCTGAGATCTGAGGATCACGGTTCAAAGCCAGCCTGGGCAGGAAAGTCGTGCAAGACTATCTCCAATTAACAACCTAAAAAACAAAAATGGAGCTGTGGCTCCAAGAGCTTGAGCACTAGCCTTGAGTAAAAAAGCACAGGGGTAGTACTCAGGCCCTGAGTTCAATCCCTACAACTAATTCCCGCTCCTCCCCCCCCCCCGCAAAAAAATAAGATTGTTGCCGGGCGCTGGTGGCTCACGCCTGTAATCCTAGCTACTCAGGAGGCTGAGATCTGAGGATCGCGGTTCAAAGCCAGCCCGGGCAGGAGAGACTGTGAGACTCCTATCTCCAATAAATCACCAGAAAACCAGAAGTGGCACTGTAGCTCAAGTGGTAGAGCGCTCGCCTTGAGCTGAAGAGCTGAGGGACAGTGCCCAGGCCCAGAGTTCAAGCCCCACGACCGACAAAAAAAAAAAATAAGATTGTTCTGGCTGAGGTTTTGGGATAAGAAGTGGAGTATGAAAGCCAAAGGCCTATTAGAAGCAGACATGTAGTTTTCTAAGAAACAACTTCATGCTGGAAACTTGGACAGAGGAAGTGGTAGGGAAAGAAAGGGGTGAGTGGACTTGGGGGAGGGGAATTTAGGAGATAGAAAGGACATGACTGAGCTGTGGATTTTCCAGGAAGGATGAGGATGAGAGTCTAGGATGACAGTCAGGTTTCTGGATAGAACCATTGCCAGGCAACAGAGAATCCAGAGGGAGCAGGGAATGGGGAGGCTAGCTTTCCCTATTAAAATAAAAGGTGTTTGCAAAATAAAAGGTGTTAAAGGTGGGGGTCCTGATTGCTTCCTAATTGCCCGCTCCCATGGTGAAAGGTAGGTTTAGGATGGTTGTACTCGGCAGGCTCTTGAGAGCTGGGGCTGCCAGTCAGGACTCTACATCCGGGTCACCTGTCTGACTTCAAGAAAGCAACTACAGCCTGGTGTCAGTGCTCACTCCTATAATCCTAGCTACTCAGGAGGTTGAGATCTGAGGATCCCAGTTGAAGCCAGCTCAGGGCAGAAAAGTCTGTGAGATTCTTATCTCCAATTAACCACCAAAAAAACCAGAAGTGGAGCTGTGGCTTAAGTGGTAGAGTACCAGACTTGATCTAGAAAATTCAGGGATAGCACCCCAGGCCCCGAATGCAATCCCCAGGACCAGCATGAAAAAGACAGAAATGACAAAAAGAAACCACTAAAAGTTAAGGAACAAAGCTCAGTCTGAGTTCAGTCTCAGTAGTAACAGAGAGAGATGTGGGGGGAGGGCGCAGTATTACTCCTCTGCATCTAAACTCTAAATCCTCTTGGTCTGGCAGTTTAAGAGCACAAAACCCCACCCCCATTCTTACTAATGTCCACTGACACTATTTATAGAACTCCCCCTTGGGGAGTTAGTTCTTACACAACCATTTTGTCCCAGTCCTAAAGGTGAAAAAGGATTGAATCTAGAATGTTCTCTGAAAGGAACAAACCACAAAACCCAACTGTCCACCCTTGTAATTTTACAGATAGAGAGGCATGGACCTGTGACCCTTAATGTCTGCCCTTCAGCATTGCATCCTTGTAGAGGGACTCTTTGTCTTCCTTTATGGGTGGAGATTTTTCTGCAGCCTATCCCCTTGGCCTTGGGCAGATGGAATGGGGCAGATCTGTGTGGGTGGGTGAAGATCAGGGATGCAGGTGATGCTGAACATGGGGAGTGAGGAGAGAGAGGATGATGGAAATGCTGCTGAAGCCTTGCTTTGCTAAGCTGGAGCCTTTTCTGAGTCATTGAAGATGCCTCTTAACATATACCATTGCTATATGATTCCTGAATAACTTCCCAGGGCTGCCAGATGCTCTTGGGGGGAGAAAAAGATGAAGAAAGCCCAGCCCACACTCCCTGCAAATGAGACATGGAGACAAAAACACGGTTTGAATCTCGCTGCTGAGGTTTCCATGGTGGCTCCACTCTTCCACTCTTCCCATTGGCTAAGATGTCCTGCTCTGGCTTTAGCAACAGAGGCTCAGAAGTGGATCTCCTTCCTGATTGGTCAGCCCAAGCTGCAGCACCATGGCAACAGAGGCAGAGGGACCAGTCTCTGCCAAATGACTTGAATCACCATCTACCTGGGGTGGGCTGAGATCCAGAGGGCTACAAAAGGGGACTGGGTAGCTCCTACCTCAGCTCATAAGCAGGTGGACAACTGTCCTCTGCAGGGGCTTGGGAGGCTGTGGACTTCTCTTTTTCTTGTCTACCCTGTGTATTGCAGCATCGAACTGGCCTTTCTTTTCTTCCAGGGCTTTCTGCCTTCTTTAGAAGAAAAACCAAACCTCTGGCAGTGACAGAAGTTAACATATTTGCCTAGTCATGCAAGCTACAAGCCAGGATTTGAATCTATTGTATTTTTGTCTCACTTAGAGACTTTAGAAGGTCACTGCTGGAGAATTCAGAGTCCCTTTTGGTTTTGTTTTTTGTTTTGTTTTGTCAGTCTTGGGGCCTGAACTTTGGGCTTGGGTGCTGTCCCTGAGCTCTTCAGCTCAAGGCAAGAGCTCTACCACTTGAGCTTTTTGAGCCACAATGTCACTTCTGGTGATTAATTGGAGATAAGAGTTTTATGGACTTCCCCTGCCCAGGGTTGGCTTTGAACCTCAATCCTCAGATCTCAGCCTCCTGAGTAGCTAGGATTATAAGTACAAGCATTTGGTGCCCTGTTTGCTTAGATTATTTTTTAGATAGAATCTTTTTTTTTCTTTTTTGCTACAGGGCAGGCTGGATCATGATCCTTCTATTTTATGCCATTCATATAACTAGGACTAACAAATGCAGACCATTAATACTCAGATTTTTCTGTTGAGATGGGAGAATCTCCTGAACTTTATGCTGAGGCTGGCCTTGGACTTTGATCCTTCCAAGTGGCTAGGATTATAGATGTGAACTATCAGAACTTGGCTTGTTTCTTTGTGTCTGAACCTGTACTAAGCACAGTGGTCTCCGTGACTCTCATCCATTGTCTTAAGGTATAAGTCTTTCATTTCTACTGTTTATCGCTACTGAAAGTGGTGCTCAGAATATGCAAGGTCATGTAGCAGTGCAGGCTGAATTCTAATATGATGCCACTTGACTTGGACTGCAGAGGTACTTTTTTTTTTTTTGGTCTGGTCGTGGGGCCTGAATTCTGGGCCTGGACACTGTCCCTCAGCTCTTCAGCTCAAGGCTAGCACTCTACCACTTGAGCCACAGTGCCATTTCCGGTTTTTTCTTTTTTGCTTATGTGGTGCTGAGGAATCGAACCCACGGCCTCATGCATGCAAGGCAAGCACTCTACCACTGAGCCACCTTCTCAGCCCTGCAGAGGTACTTTGTAGACTAGATAGCTCAAAGAGACATCTGAGAGGCCATGGTTTTGCTCTTGGGTATGTATTATTTCCTCAACTGAGGCTGTGGCTGCTAATCAATTTCTTTTTTTTTTTTTTTGTCGGTCGTGGGGCTTGAACTCTGGGCCTGGGCACTGTCCCTCAGCTCTTCAGCTCAAGGCGAGCGCTCTACCACTTGAGCTACAGTGCCACTTCCGGTTTTCTGGTGGTTTATTGGAGATAGGAGTCTCACAGTCTCTCCTGCCCGGGCTGGCTTTGAACCGCGATCCTCAGATCTCAGCCTCCTGAGTAGCTAGGATTACAGGCGTGAGCCACCAGCGCCCGGCTGCTAATCAGTTTCTTGACACTGCAGAAGGAGACTTTGAGGCTAGGTGCTGATGGCTCATGCCTGTAATCCTAGCTACTAAGGAGGCTGAGATCTGAAGGTCATAGTTCAAAGCCAGCCTAGGGTAGATAACTCTGAGACACTCTTATTTCCGATTAACCAGCAAAAAGCCAGAAGTGCAGGTGTGGCTTAAGTGGTAGCCTTGAACTTAAAAGGTAAGGGATAGCACTCAGGCCCTTAATTCAAGCCTCAGTAACTGGCTGAGAGTCTGTGTGGAAGAGAGAAAAACAATGACCTTGGGCCAGTGTAGGCTTTGTAGGTCACCTAAGACTCCAATCTTTTTTTCTTTTCAGTTTTTTCCCTCTGAGGGTAAAGTACGTAGGAGTGCCAGATTTAGCAAATGAAAAAAATCCAGGTTGCCCTGTTCAGGTTGAGATTCAGGTAAACAAGGAATCTTTTTTTTCCTCTTTTTAGTCTGTGCATGCGCACACAGTATCTGAGCCACACCCCTACTGGATCATCTTTCACTAGCTGTCTGGACCTCAGTGGGAACTGGATTCCCTGGATACCCCAAGTGTGGGATCACAGAGATCACAGATGGGCTTTAAGCGAGGAGATGACAGTATCAGGAATTGCATTTTGGGAAGTGCTCAAAATTTGTGGGGGAAAAAGGAGATTAGAAAGAGACCTGGATGGGGCGGGGAGGATGAGCTTCCTATCATTGTCTGCACCAGAGAAGTGCACAGAGGTCCCTACTCGGGAATAGGGACCTGTCATGGCATCTATCTTCCCCACTAACAGTTGGCCTGGGATGAAGTCCCAGGCGAAGGGGAGGGGGTGCTGAAAATGGGGTGATAGCTCAAGTGGTAGAGTGTGAGCCTTGAGCAAAACAGCTCAAGGAGAGTACCCAGGCTTTGAGTTCAAATCCCAGGAACCAGTACACACACACACACACACAAAGAGGAAAGAAGGAAGGAAGGAAGGAAGAAAAGGAGGTCCTGGCATCCAGAGAAGGGCCTATGGCATCTGCCATGATGGGGACTCTGCCACCTAGCACCATGACAAAAAGACCAAATGCAAAACATTTGGCTCCAAAATCACTCTTCTCTGCCTCCTTCACTCTTTCCTGCCTCCTGCCATTTTTCTGGACAATGAATGACCATTATCCATCTCTGCTCTCTAAGCTCAGATTCCATGTCTGGTTTGTTGATTTAATTCTTTTTTTTTTCTTTTTGCTTATGTGGTGCTGAGGAATCGAACCCAGGGCCTCAGGCATGCAAGGCAAGCGCTCTACCACTAAGCCACCTTCCCAGCCCATCCATGTCTGGTTTGTGAGAAGGGACTCGGCAGTTTTGGAGAACCAGCTGTGTGTTTTGTATCATTAAATTCCGTGTGTGTGTGTGTGTGTGTGTGTGTGTATGTGTGTGTGTGTGCACGCGCGCCACTCCTAGGGCTTGAGCTCAAGGTCTGGGCACTGTCCATTCGTTTTTTCTCTCAAGGCTAGTGTTCTATCACTTGAGGCTCAGCTCCACTTTCAGCTTTTTGCTGGTTAACTAGAGATAAGAGCCTCCTTGAGCCAGCTTTGAATTGTGACCCTCAGATCTCAGCCTCTTGATTAGCTAGGATTACCGGCTTCAGTCACTAGCACCTGGCATATTTAATCTTTTATAGCATAGAAGACCTTCTTTATAGAGTTTTAGCTCCATTTCACAAATAACAAAGCTGAGGTTCCATGGTCTGCCTACTATCATAGTTAGGGCAAAGTTGGAGTGGGGTTCAGGTCTGGCTGGCGCCAGTAGCTCCACCCTCCTGCTGTCTCCAGGAAATGTCCCTGGAATCCTTTAATCCCCCATTGATTCAGGGCTTGGGCTCAGTCAGCAATCTCCTTGTCCTGTTACATGCTGCCTTGGCTCTTTTTTGAGTTAAGCCAGGAACTAAAAGGCGCTGCTCATCTGCTGTCAGCTTTAGGGGTTCTGAATTCCTTTCCCGTCAGCGCAGGACACAGCCCCTCTAAGCGCTTCTTGCTGCAGCTCTGCTGCAATGAAGGCCACATTAAATATTAACAGGCCAGCGCCAGGTCTGGCTGTGTCATCAATTACGGCTTGAGGGCTGCGGCTGCCTTGCCTTTCTCAAGGTGAAGCAGTGACCGGAATTCAGCTGGCTCCAATGGCACCCCAGGAGGCTGACTGTCAGGTCTCGGAGAAGATGCTACTAATGTAAGCCATGGCAGGAGTCCAGCAGGCTTTTTCTGATCTTCCCGGCTCCCTCCGGGCTGAGTAGGCTTCAGGTAGCATCCTGATGGTTGCCTGGTATATTCAATCATCTGACAAGTATTTGCTGAGGACCTGCTGTATACTGGCCACCGGCCTGGGGGCTGGCAGTGGGGTGTAGCAGTGAGAACCACAATGGAACTGCCTGCTTCATCTTTCTCCTTTTCCTCATCTTCCTCCTTCTCCTTTTGTGTAGGATTTGAACACAGAGCCTTGTACTTGCTAGGCAGGTGTGTAACCACTTAAGCAACTCTCCCAGCCCCAGAACTGGCTTTTTCAAGGACAAAAGGGAGAAGCGGAGCCCTGTAGCACATGAGAAGTGTCCAACCCAGCCTGAGACCTAGGAATCTTTTTTTTTTTTTTTGGTCGGTTGTGGGGCTTGAACTCTAGGCCTGGGCACTGTCCCTTAGCTCTTCAGCTCAAGGCAAGTGCTCTACCACTTGAGCTACAGCATCACTTCTGGTTTTCTGGTGGTTTATTGGAGATAAGAGTTTCATGGACTTTCCTGCCCCGGCTGGCTTTGAACCACAATTCTCAGATCTCAGCCTCCTGAGTAGCTAGGATTACAGGCGTGAGCCACTGGTGCCCAGCACCTAGGAATCATTTTGAAGAAGTCAAGGAGTTGGATACTAAGAGCTCACACCTTGAAATTCTAGCTATTTAGGAGGTTGAGATCAGAGGATTTCATTCCAAACTAGTCCAGGCAGAAAAAGTCTTCAAGACTCTTATCCAAATAACTAGCAAAAAGCTGGAAGTGGAGCTGAGGCTCAAGTGGTAGAGTGCCAGACTTGATTGAAAAAGCTAAGCCACAGTGGGAGACCCTGAGTTCCAGCTCTGGTACTGGAACAGTAACAAAAAGAGAAATGGACTGGAGACATGGTTCAAATGGTAGAGTACCAGCCATGGAGGAGGTGGAGACAATAAGTGTGTTGATTATGGGAGTATTGTCCCAGGCTGAAAAAGAAAGGAAATGAAGTGGCACTGTGGCTCAAATGGTAGAGCGCTAGCCTTGAGCTGAAGACTCAGGGACAGTGCACAGGTCCAGAGTTCAAGCCCCATGACTGGCAAAAAGAGAGAGAGAGAGAGAGAGAGAGAGAGAGAAAGAAAGAAAGAAAGAAAGAAAGATTACTTTGCTGGGCGCCAGTGGCTCATGCTTGTAATCCTTGAGAGCTGAGGATTTCCAGCCTGGGCAGGAAAGTCCGTGAAACTCTAAATCTCCAATAAACCACCAGAAAACCGGAAGTGGTGCTGTGGCTCAAGTGGTAGAGCACTAGCCTTGAGCTGAAGAGCTAAGGGACAGTGCCCAGGCCCAGAGTTCAAGCCCCATGACCAGCAAAAAAA
>NW_012267239.1:1626460-1628986 GCF_000151885.1 Dipodomys ordii | reverse complement strand
CCCATGACCAGCAAAAAAAGAAAAAAGAAAAGGAAAGGAAGGAAGGAAGGAAGGAAGGAAGGAAGGAAAGAAGGAAGGAAGGAAGGAAATGAGATTTGCTAGGTGTGGTGGCACACACCTGTAATCCAGGAACTTGGAAGGCAGAGGCAGAAGGACTGAGTGCTTGAGGCCAGCCTATTAAGACCTGTCTCAATAAAGAGCCTAGGCACTAGTGGCTCATATCTGTAATCATAGCTACTCAGGAGGCTAAGATCTGAGGATTGCAGTTCAAAGCCAGCCCTGGAAGGAAAGTCGGTGACACTCTTATCTCCAATTAACCACCAGAAAACAGGAAGTGGCACTATGGCTAAAGTGGTAGAGTGCTCGCCTTGAACTGAAGAGTTCAGGGACAAAGCCTAGGCCCAGAGTTCAAGCCCCACGACTGACAAAAAAAGAAAAAGGAAAAGGAAAGAGAGTCAGGCAGTTGGTTTACTCCTGTAATCCTATCTACTCAGGAGGCTGAGATCTGAGGATGGCAGCTGAAAGCCATCAGGGGCACATAAATCCAGGAGACTCTTACGTCCAATTAACCAGCAACATGCTGGAAATGAAGGCATGGCTCAAGCAGAGAGTGTCAGCCTTGAGTGGAAATAGCTAAGTAAACAAGCTGGTGGGCCCTAGATGCCCAGGGGGCGAACCAGTGTCATATTGGAAAGAGCCAGTGGGAACAGCTGGCATCTTCCTGGGGCCAGAATCAGATCTACAACTCCAGGTGCTGTTCAAAGCATGGCGTTAGAGCCCAGGGCACTGGAGCTGGTTTGCTTATGCCACTTGGGTCTTTTCTAGATCTCTCTGCTTTCCTGAGTCAGGGCCAGCCTGCTGCTATTGTCTAGAAGAAGCCGGGAGGCTGTAACATTTAACTTCCTGGGACCTCAGTTTCCTCATCTGTAAAATGGTAATAATAATGACCTCACCTTAATGTACTGACAAACTGCTTATTTTATTTTTATTTTTTGCCAGTCCTGGGGCCTGAACGCAGGGTTTGGGTAATGTCCCTAAGTGTCTTTTGCTCAAGGCTAGCACTCACTTGAGCCACAGCGCCATTTCTAGCTTTTTCTGTTTATGTGGTACTGAGGAATCAAACTAGGGCTTCATGTATGCTAGGTAATCTATTGTCTCATACGTTGCTATGGAGTAGCTCATTTTCTTCATTTTCTTGGCAAGATCTCAACAGGTGCTCTGTGCTTCCCCAGTTTGGGCCCTTCCTCCTCCCCTTCTTTGAACACAAAGGGCCTTGGACATGCTAGACAAATATTCCTTCTCTGCATTAGATACCAAGCCCTAACATTTTGGAGTGTGTGTGTGTGTGTGTGTGTGTGTGTGTGTGTGTGTGTGTGTGTGCTAGTATTGAGATTTGACCTTGATCTCAGGGCTTTGCACTTTTGTTTGTTTTTGTGCCAGTCTTGGGGCTTGAATTTAGGGCCTGGGTGCTGTATCTGAACTCTTTTGCTCAAGGCTGGTGCTCTACCATTTGAGGCAAGCCTCCACATTCAGCATTTTGCTGGTTAATTGGAGGCAAAAGTCTTCATGATTTATCTGCCTGGAATGACTTTGAACTGTGGTTTTTTGATCTAGATCTAAGACGCTTGAGTAGCGAGGATCACCGGCATGAGTCACTAGCACCTAGCAACACTTTTATTTTGGAGCATCACTGTTTTTCCTCTTGAGTTGTCAGAGCCTTTGTTTGTTGGTCTTCCAATGGTAGCAGGCCCTAGATCTTCAGAGCTAGAGAAACAAAGAACTTTGCATGTGCCAGTTCAGCATCGCTACCTCACAGAGAAGAAACCCTTGAGCTCAGTGACAAAGTAACAGCTTTCTCTTGGCCCTGTCCTTTAGCTTTTTTATTTTACTTATTTATTTATTTGTTTGTTGCTGGTCCTGAGCCTTGAACTCAGAGCTTGGGCTCTGTCCCCGAGCCTCTCTGTGTTCAAGGCTAGTCCTCTACCACTTGAGCCACAGCGCCACTTCTGGCTCTTTCTGGTTATGTGGTACTGAGGAATCAAACCCAGGGCTTCATGCATGCTAGGCAAGCACTCTACCACTAAGCCACATTCCTAGCCCAAGAGCCTTTTTTCCACTTTCCTTTGAACTGTGGTAGGCAACAGCTTTGCCTTTTCTCCCAGAGCTGAGCTCCTTTGATTGTGCCTGAGGGAGGCTGGGGGCTGAGAGTGGGGCTCTGAACTCCACCAGCTCCCAGATTGCAGTTTCCAGGACATTTTCACACTTCTTAATGCCAAAAGCTGCCTGACATGCATCTGATTCCAAAGCAGTCTTTGCAAGAATGATGGGGGTTGGGATATGGCTCAGTGGTAGAGTGTCTTCCTGGCACGCCTGTGGTCCTGGGTTCAGTCCTTTGTACCCCACTTAGGAGCAAAAAGAGCAATATAAGGGGCTGGGAAGTTGGCTCAGTGGTAGAGCGCTTGCCTTGCATGCATGAGGCCCTGGGTTCGATTCCTCAGCACCACATAAGCAAAAAGAAAAAAGCTG